>NC_052616.1:54738479-54969807 GCF_016545825.1 Eucalyptus grandis | reverse complement strand
AACAAAGAAACTTATTCATAATGAATATTCATCTTTATCCTTCATATGCATTGTTCATTACCCATAACTTCGCACATAAAACTTTGAAAATACATTTTGATAACCTTAATTCATAATTGAATTTCTTTAAATCCCATTGCTTTGCAACACTCTAAATTATTATCTCCAAATAGTTTACAAAACTTAACAAATCCTAAATTGGCCGTCACAATTTGAAATTCACATAACCATAAATTAATTTTAAATGCCACATTTGCATTTTTAATGGAAAATGTTAACGGTATTAACTTTAACTCGATTGAAAGCAATTTGTGAAGTTTTAGGAAGCAATTACGCTTTTTATAAGTTTTAGGGCTCGGTGCGTTTTTAGGGCTTGATGCATACATCACCATTTTTGCCTTCAAGTGCAGGAGCTATTGTAGGAGGAAAAGAAAGTGGGTTACATGGGCTTGAGCTTTGGGCTGAGGTGACTTGGACTTGGGCCAATTGTTTTCTTACTTTTTTTTATAAGCCAATTCTTACCATCTAACAGCACGTGCTTACAAAATGAATTGAGAGCAGGGAAATGTCGTCAATCCTGATGATGGTTCTTACAGTAAGTGGCGGATTCTTTTCACTGGTACGAGATGTTTATGGCACCATTTAGGTATTTTAATGAGAAATGATTCGATGTTAGTCTTTAATTTCTTTTATAAACCAATAGTCTATTATAGATAACAAAAATCAAATAATAGATGGTTATAAATTGTTGTGGAGCTCACTCCTTCAAGAGTTTGTGACTTACAACAAGTTATTATTCTCATAGTGGCCCAAAAACTGTTATACTAGCAAGCCTTATTTTTATACCTTTAGTTTTCCATTTCCCCCTAAATCAATACCTAGCCTCTTACTACCATTAGGATGCGTTCTCAAATTTCTATTGTTTCCTTTGCCTTCAAGAGACTTAAAAAATTGGAGTACCTATTAGGAAAGTCCACATCATAGAATTTATATAATGTTGAGTAATTAATATATCTTAGTTAACTCATAACTTATTGGCTTAACTTTTTAAGTAAAAGTTGGTCCAATTAGATATGTTGATAGGCTCAAGGGTGTCCATTGGGAGGCTGCTTATCAATCCACCATTGTTTAGTATTCAAGGAGGGACGGCAGCAATCAATGTAAAACAAATCTAGAACTGCCTGGTTCTCTTAATAAATATATTAGAAGGTCTTACCTCTATTGCATCATCTGTCATTTCTTTATGCCCTATTGGTTTCGAGTTTGTTAGCTAAGTTGCTATTTTGCAATTGGACTTTGTTTTGAATGGCAAATTGATTACAAGTGGTAAAATTTCTTTACGAAGACCTGTGGGGTGACCACAGCATAAGAATGGTGGAGCTGCCAATTTAAGTTCTCTCAGATTTACACTATCTGCTGCTAGAAGTTCTAGTAGGTGAGCAATAATGGCTATATCAGCACATGATATGCAGCATGGAATCAGCACCATTCCTATAGTTCTTTTCTATGGAAGGGAGAACTTATATTCCTCCATCCAATAAAACCACACACACACATATTTACAAACAATCTTTCATGTCTAAAGGTTCAAAATATAATTAGCATCAAAGATTCAATTTGTACTTAGATGTACAAGACATACCATATATATATATTAATATAAAAATCCTTCCATGTCTATAGGTTTTAGACATGATTAGCCTCGAAGAAGACACTTAGTACGTGACATTGGTGTTTTGCTCCGTGTTCATCACTTGATGAGAGTCGAATGTGCCAGACCTAAAGGTGGATTGGTCTGATCCAGCTCTTCCATCGGTCTTTCCGTGCTGCTAGTGCTGGGGAAGAAGGCCAGTTGTTGGGGCAATTCTAGAGGAGAAAGGTGGCTGTCCAACGCGTTGACTACCACCGCCATTGTGGGTCTATAATTTGGATCTTGCTGTACACATGCTAAACCGATTTTGAGACATCGAACAACTTCATTTCCTGAATACGTCTCCCCAATCGCCGGATCTAATACTTCCAATGGCCTACCGGCTTTCCATTTTCCACGCCTAAAAGCAGTTAATTAAGAAAAAACTCTCAGTATGTCAAATTTGCTTTTAACAATTTAGTTATAGAGTCAATTTGTGTAACTTACATAGCTAGCAAGACCTTCACCCCCATTTGCTTGCGAGAAGGATATATTCTTCTCACCGCTAATAAGCTCAAGAAATAGTACACCAACACTATAGACATCGGACTTCTCAGAGAAGTCTGCCCATTCGTGCATACTCGGGTGATATGTAACCGCTGCAAACAATAATTTATCAACAATAAAAGCATACGGAAGCATAGAAAGTAGAGAACAAAGCATAGCAATACTTACAGGGTTCAATGACTTTTTGGTGTTTGCTTGTGTTTGACCATCTTTGAAAATCCTTGCCATGCCGAAATCTGAAATCTTCGGGTTCATTTCACTATCCAACAAGATGTTGCTTGGTTTTAGATCACGGTGAATGATTCGAGTGAGAGTCCGATGTAGATAGAGCACTCCTCGAGCAACCCCATGCTATTTGGTAACGTGTCGACCAATTCAATTGCCTACTCTTTTGAGGATCTGCATATATGCACAATTAAAATGCAGGTATCTTCGATTAACAAATACTCTTGTATAGATTTTGTGGAAGTAACTTTAGGTTCCAAAAGTTAGTAAAGATTCAACATAATTTGAGGCTAATCACATATTCAAATCAACATGGAAAGCAATGGCTAAGAAACATATTGAAATGCAGCTTACCAAATAAAAAGTAGTCAAGACTTTTATTTGGCACAAACTAAATAGACAAGCAGTTTTTGTTCACCCTCTAAGGAAAATCCGGCTGCACAAGGTTTCGATGTTGAAGCTTACGCTAGCAATATGACTTCATTCTTAAATTCAACGGTCCCTTGTTACGAGCTTTGAGATAGTGATCTCTTCACAGCTATCGTTGTCCATTTGGAAGCTTACCCTAAAAGTTTAGTATTTTGATGATTAAGAACACATTAATTGCTTTGATCAAAACATTTCAAAATTAGGAAATTTAAGATTTTCAAGTATTTTTACACTAAAAAGGACTTTCAAGTATAATAATTGACAGTACCTTGAAAACTTCGCCAAATCCGCCCTCTCCCAATTTGTTTTGATGAGAGAAATTGGCTGTGGTGGCTCTTATGGTGGCTAAATCATACTGCGGGGACTCATCTGTAACTACATCCTCCTTTGTAATTTCATTTATGCCTAAAGATGAAGAAACACGAGATGGTTATTTCACCCGGAGCATGGAACAGTACATCAAGTCTATCAAAGAATATGACAAAGGTACATATTTCGTACCATTTCGATCTCCTTGGACATCTGCGTACGTCCCGGTCGCTTTCTTTGGACAAAACAACAAGCAAGAAGAAAAACACTAGGCCTTCGCCAACGCCGATGGCAACAGCAAGGATTATCCCAGTAGATTTGTACTTTTGCCTACATAATAGCATCACCATATGTCTTTAGTTAAATGAGATTCTACAAACTAAAATTGATAGGTCAAAACAAATGTCAAAAATAGAAAACCAAAAAAGGACACTTAAGAGACCCACAATGCATAATCAGTCCATTCAGTCCCACGTGAGTGCACCATAAATATATAGGAATATCCCTTAGTGATTAAAAAGAGACCTTGATTCGGGCGCATCAAGTTCTATGGAACAATTCTCAAATCAACTCAAATTTCATTGATTGATCCAGCCAATCCTTACTCTTGCAAGCAAAGGCCAATTTTGGCTAATTTTGATTTGATGGGTTCAAGATTGAAGATGTTGAGTCCATAGGGAAGTTGTCGATTCAATGGACTAGTTGTCAATTTCATGCTGATCAATCAAAACTATTAAGATGTCGATTTACCAATTTGTTGTCAACTTTGAGACTATAATCACTACTTAAGAGCTACCTAGCAACCCAAGGCTCTTCTGGTTGATATCCATGGTTGTTAATTGATATTCTAGGTGGATATTTGCCTTTCAAGACTGGTGGACGAATTTGAAAGTCTTATCCTAGCCATTATGCATAAAATCTCAGTTAAATGCATTTAGTCTTAGTTACTAAGCTTCTTAATTCTTAGTCTTTCATTAGTCTTTATTATGATGTGAATTTCAAGTCTTCATTATGTGAATACCTCAAGAGTCATCTCGGTTTGTAGGATTTCAAGAGTCATTTTCTTTTGTTTAGAAGTATCCCTCTATAAATAGAGGTGTAATCTCATTTGTACGAGACAAGAACTAGATTTGATGAATATTGTTAGAGATATTTAGGGTATCTTCTTTCATTCTCGGTATCTATTTTGATTATGCATATCTGAAATGATTTCCTTAAATTGTCATCTATTCAAGCCTATAAGTAGGCTTGATGTACTCTTTTATGATATTGAAAATGTATAAAATTTCTCTATTTTGTTTATTATTATTCTACATGGTATCAAAGCCATCACCGTTACCGCTAAAAATTTCTCTCTTTAAAAAAAATGCCGACCCAAATCAAGCGTCACCTGGCATTGACCAGCCCCTA
This sequence comes from Eucalyptus grandis, assembly GCF_016545825.1. Classification (NCBI taxonomy): domain Eukaryota; kingdom Viridiplantae; phylum Streptophyta; class Magnoliopsida; order Myrtales; family Myrtaceae; genus Eucalyptus; species Eucalyptus grandis. The sequence continues at coordinate 54,965,237 of NC_052616.1, read as the reverse complement.
TCCAACCTAATCAAATCGGCATCGCATAACTCCATCCAACTCAGATCTAGCATTGTCTGGTGTCACGTAATCTCATTCATCCTAGTTCCAGTGTTGACTAGCCAAGATCTAACACCTCGAATTCGGTTTCCCTAGGAAAACTTTGTGATAGGAAAGGATGTTATTCAATACTTTGTTCCTATGTCTGAATTGTTGGTTCGATTGGTTACTGCTATTGTGACAAACTAGTTAAGCCATTAATATGAAGTGGTTTATTGATGTAATTTTTTTTTTATTGTGTTGGATTATTCGACTATTGAGGTTGAATCATTTGAATGAAAATATTGTAATAGTTTTCTTATTAATATTGAAAAATAGGTGATTCTGATGACTAAGGTCAATTCCACTTCCCTAAAAATATTGATAAGAAGCTTGAAGGTAGTACCAACTTTTCCAACAATAGAAAGAAAATTGTAAAGCTAACTTTGACATGTGGAGCATATACACTTGACTAGGCCTAAATCCAAGAATGATGCAATATTCTTAGTTAGATGTTGAACTCTATGGAGAGTAATATAGTTGATCTAATAACTCATATTGACATGGTTAGAACCATGGAAGTATTTGGGTGCATGTGTTATGGCAAAATAACCTTTAGCAGTTTATCGATTATTGCAAGAATTTCACCATCAATAGGAAGAGTATTCCATTATACAATACTTTGCTGATTTTAAGAGGATGTATGAGGTCGAAAGCTCTTCTCCTATTTTAGCCAATGTTTAGCAAATGTAACTTTAGAGTGAACGATTGGTTGTAATGGGATCCCTAGGAGGTTTCGATCTATACTATAAAAATTATTGGATCTCATATTATTGGAGGAGAGACTATTGCATCACTCACAAATACATTTGCTTGAGTTCTTCAAGTATCTTATGAGTTTTCTCAGGACACCATATTAGTTTAACTCTTATTTCCCACTCTGAGCTGGTGGTAGTCGTAGGAGTGATAGAGGAAACCTTGGAGGACATAATGGTCATGGTAGCCTTGGTGGTGGCCGAGGCACAAGAACATGGAGAGGCCAAGGCCAATGGTAGCTTTATGGATAATCCTACATTTCTACTGAAGCAGGGCTATCCGAACTTATCATTAATGTAGTGAACCTAATCACATTCATATTTTGCTACAAGTTACCTAGGAGACTAGGGCAATAACAATAATAATATGCAAATGCTGCAAATGCTGCAACTAGTACCGATTCTTCTTCTTTGCCATAGTCTTCTAATTCAACGTAATAGTTATGTCTAATGAGAAATTTGCTTAGTATAAGCAATTTCAAATTTCACCGTCTACTTCTTTCACTACTACTTTAGTATAGATAGGTAATACCACTGCATGCCTTTTGGTTACTTCTTATCCTTGAATCATAGATTTGGGGCCTGCGATTTTATGTCAAGTATTTTAGGTATATTATCCTCTCTTCTCCATTATCATCCACTATTACCCTAACTAATGGTTCATCTCTGAAGGTAATGAGGTCGATACAATTCATCCAACTCCTTCGTTGCCATTGTCCTTAATGCTTTATCTCCCACAGTTTCCTTTTAGCCTCATGTCTATTAGTAAATTAACCAAAAATTTTAGTGCTAAGTGTCATTCTACATCAATCCTTGTATTTTCCAAGATTTGGCTAAGAAGAGGATCGATTGGTAGAGAGGGCATGATGTAGGAGCACTGTATATTGCTGAAAATGCTTCATTTATGGCATGCTCTAGTGTTGCTTCCATATATCAAATCCATTGTGGTCTTGGTCATCCTTTGCTTCCTTCAGAAATTATATTCTAGTTATCATTCTCTCTTAGTTTAGAATGTGAGTCATATCAACTTGGCAAATTGTTTCAAGTCAATTATCCACCTTGAGTCATTAAGCAAGCAACATCTCCTTTTCCATTAATTAATTCAGATATTTGGGGTCCTTGTCATGTGGTTTCCAATTTGGATTTTAGATACTTATTACTTTTGTTAATAACTTATTCTAGAGTCACTTGGCTACATTTAATGAAAATTCGTTTAGAATTGTTATATATTTTGTACCTTTATTTTTGAAATTCATGCTATGTTTGGTGTGTGTATGTTAAAGTTTTGCGTTCTAATAATGTTTTTTTTTTTTTTTTTTTTTTGGTAAAGGTAGCGTTCTAATAATGTTAATGAGTACTTTTTGCAAATTTTTCTAACTTTATGACACAACATGGTATAATCCATGAATCTTTCTATTTTGATACACCACAACTAAATGGTGTAGCTAAAAGGAAGAATAGGCATTTATTGGAAGTCACTAAATCCATGTTGTTTGAGATGGCCCAAAACCCTTTAGTCTAATATTGTCCTAATTGCATGCTATCTCATTAATCGCATGTCTCTTCCTGTTTTGTGAGGTGATATTCTATTTTCTACTTTGTTTCCCAATCAGTCATTGTTAATCTTACCAGCCCATATTTTTTTTATTGTGACGTGAAATCTGCACAATTGAAAATTTATATGATCTTAATCCATCTTAATTATAGAAAAAGACCAAACAACACAACCACCGTGCACTAACTACTAAACAAGAGCCAAAGTACCTCGTGGTGGAGGCAGCGCATCTGTCTTTGGAGATGACGATGCGGGCAGCGGCAGAAGTGGCTCGCTGATCAGACCGAAGAACCGATTTGGTCTCGTACCGGAACTGGCAACTCGGTGCCACGATTAGCACTCCCATCTTCCCGGCACAGCACCATGTGAGCCTCCCGATGACTGTCACCAGGCAGTCGCTGCATTCCTGCTTCGTCAAATCCGGCGTGCACTGTGTCATCGCGTAGATGGAGTCGAAACCCGTCGATGCGTCCCCTGTCGCATATTTCCTCAAGCTGCCTCCCGCCGCCTCGCCCCGCAGTTCGTCCAGTAGAGTCTTCAGCGCTGAGTTGTACGTGTCCGGACTGGTGACGTTGTTCACGTTGACCACTTGGTAGTCGGGGTCGGTTGCGACTGTGCCGAAGATTGAGGTGCTAGAGTAACGGACGGTGCAGTTCTCGCAGTAGAGGACCGCCGCCTTCCTGAGGGGCAGAGGCGGCGGATATCGGAGGTCGCCCGCTTCGAGGCAGGTGCGGCAGCTCTCGGCAGTGAGGTCACCACGGCAGGAGCCGACAACGTAGAGGGTTTAGGAGGTGCCGGAGACCGCAGCGGAGGCATTGAAGAAGCCGTGGTGAGACAAGGTTGGTGGTGGAAATGGAGGAGAGAGAAAGGGCTGTGAGGGTGGTTTGGTAAGTGCCGTTGGCTGTGAAGTTACCGGCAGTGGCACAGATCTCGTGAGGGGAAAGAGATGGGCGTTCATGGTGGAAGCAAACATGAGCAAAAGAAAGAGAGCGAAATTTGGATGTTCCATTGCTTTGTCAAATTGATTTCGTCTTCAATTCTTTCTTTTGTATACGGATGATGAACAGTGGATAGAGAAGGAGCGAGTGAAGCTTCGTCCATGGGACCCACCAGCGCCGCGTTGCACCATGTGTCGATTGCTGAATGGTCCGACTCCATGGTGAGCCGGAGGGGCCCTAATTCCACTTTCTTTCTCTGAATCCACCCGCCAAGGACCTCCATTTTTTTCCTTTCCGCACTCCTTTTATTTGTCGATTGCTGAATGGTCCGACTCCATGGTGAGCCGGAGGGCCCTAATTCCACTTTCTTTCTCTGAATCCACCCGCCAAGGACCTCCATTTTTTTTTTTCCTTTCCGCACTCCTTTTATTTGCTTTGCTCCTTATTTAATTGCTTAATCACTTTTCCTCCTTTCCGATTTTCATGCCAACTGGTTCTACAGTCAGTCAATAGCATGGAGACAAAGAAGTTGCGCGTTGCGGATGATGAACAGTGGATATAGAAAAAGAGCGACTGAAGCTTCGTCCGTGGGAACCACCAGCGCCGCGTTGCACCATGTGTCGATCGCTGAATGGTCTGACTCCATGATGAGCCGGAGGGGGCCTAATCCCCTTTCTTTCTCGGAATCCACCCGCGAAGGACCTCCATTTTTTTCCTTTCCGTGCTCCTTTTATTTGCTTTGCTCCTTAATTAATTGCTTAATCACTTTTCCTCCTTTCCAATTTTCATTTCAGCTGGTTCTGCAGTCTGTCAAAAGCATGGAGAAAAAAAGTTCCGCGTTGCGGATGATGAACAGTGGATAGAGAAAGAACGGGTGAAGCTTCGTCCGTGGGAACCACCAGCGCCGCGTTGCACCATGTGTCGATTGCTGGATGGTCTGACTCCATGTGAGCCGGAGGGGGCCTAATACCCTTTCTTTCTCGGAATCCACTCGCCAAGGACCTCCATTTTTTTCCTTTCCGTGCTCCTTTTATTTGCTTTGCTCCTTTAATTAATTGCTTAATCACTTTTCCTCCTTTCAATTTTCATTTCAGCTGGTTCTGCGGTCTGTCAAAAGCATGGAGAGAAAAAAGTTGCGCATTGCGGATGATGAACAGTGGATAGAGAAAGAGCAAGTGAAGCTTCGTCCGTGGGACCCACCAGCGCCGCGTTGCACCATGTGTTGATTGCTGAATGGTCCACCTCCATGCTAAACCGGAGGCGCCTATGCAATATTTTCTCAATTTTATTTCCCTTTATTTGGGAAAATGTCATAAATGGTCTCAGACTTTTATTTGGTGTTGATTACCTGTGGAAACTTTCGATTGGCTGATTTGATTCCGAATTATCAACAATGTCCAATCTAGTCCTTCTATTTAGTTAAACCGTTAAGTGATGACGTGGAGCACTAATTGATGAAATGGAGCTGAGTTGGATTATTAAATTATAACTCAATATATACTTTTAAAAAGGAAAACAAATTAGGGCTTCAAAAGCCCTCTTTTCAAAGGGACCATATCTGAGCAGAATCACAAAAAGCTTTTAGTGTTGGAATCTAGCAACACCAAACAGATCGAAGAAGAGAAAAACAAACCTGTACAGTGCAAAGCACCAAAGAATGGTTCCACGACTCAACATCAATGGATCCATCCTTGAGGAGAATCGGAAGGAAACACCGCCGACGTACACCTGTGATTCCACGGGGAATTCGGCCGCCCGGGGTTAAAATCGATCTGCATATCCTCGACCGAGTGCATCAAAGCCCTAGCCCTCAAAGAAGCCTTCTCTCTCATGGCGACACAATTGTATCGGAAGAGATGAACTGATTCGAGGGAAGTATAAAGCATAGCTTATCCATTTTTTTATTTAATTTCTTTTGATCGAATAGCTTATTTGTTTGCGATCCTTTTTCACATCGACGATTCTTCTTCCTTCCCAACATCGACTTCTCAAAATTCTTAGATTGAGACCGGAGCGAAGATGGTTGGGTTGAGGTTAACGCTGGTGACGGCTCGAATCTTGGGGTCTTGGTGGGCGCAACATCCCTCATGCGGGTGAAACTTTGAATTTGCTCAATCGGAATTCAAAAGTGAAGAACCGTGAGAGCATTGCAATTGAAAACTTTGAAGAGCTCGTGCTTCGTCTACCTTGAATGTGGATGACCCGGAATTAACCAATGGGATATTGCTCATAATTAGGGAATTGAAGGACTTGCTTCCTAGAAGCAGATAAATTGGTTATCGTTTGAGTTGATTTTGACATTTTCACGTTTGTATGCGATTACACGAGATCCTCCCAGTAAAATTTCAGAACCAAAAAAGCAAGAAGATGTGCAACAATTGAAGAAAGAAAGAGAGGGGCTTAGGTTGGACATCCGTGTAGTTCAGGTGAACTGACACCGAGCACTCACTAAAGGAGAAGGAGCAGAGAGGGCTTGACCATACTAGTGTCGAGGAGCAAAATCAGATGCTTTTGAATTTAATCCATAATTCTTCCCTCCATCAACTTCTCTGTGGTCTCGAGCTGTTAACAAAAACATATAGCGAAGGAGGAGAAATTAGGAAATAGCAATAGGCCTAGTGATCATGATTGGTTGCAATAAAAAGTTGTTTTTTGAGGAACAACAATGTTAAATTCATTCACTGCTGGTGTTTGCAATGAAAAGTGATGTTCTTACAATGAAAATTCATTGAAGTTGTTACGAAAGAATTTTCATTTCTGCCTCAATAAGATTGGCTTGTTATTGTTGATAAAGCCTTACCATAATGGTCATGAATTCACCTGCAAAAGTTGAAAGATGGAATTGATAAACATGCATATGGCTATCAAACCATTTGAGAATGGGAATGCCGACTGAAATTACCTTTATTTAGATCTCTTTTTCATAAACCTTCATTGAGACATGTTTCGCTAAAGTAGCAATCAATGAAACACTCTTTTATAGGATAATATATTCTACTCAAGTAAAACACCTAAATGAGCTTGCAGGCATAAATTTCAAGATGCAGCAACCGGGTGTTGCAAAAAATACGAAGAATAAACTAAATGATTTCAAGTTTTCAAACCCATCGCCATTGCATTAGGTGTTCGCACTCAGAATTGCATGCCGGCTGTAAAAATTAAGTTTCACCGTTGCACTTTCCTCGTCGACGTGGCCACCTGTTACCATTTAGACTCGATATCTACCAAAAAGCATGCTTGATTGAAAGAACTAGTAGAACTCCTCATAGCAGAGTTGGTTGTCGAGTGTAAGCTGCAAACATTTCCTAAAGTAGGATAGTGCGTTGGTTTTTCCTACTAACATACGAAGAGCATAGCAAATAAAAAATTAACCGGAACGTGTGAAAAGATAATTCATATAGATAGAAGAACAATAGTCTCTGCTCCTTGGGGATCCTTGAAGGTAACATACGCAACTTGAGAATGCTCATTACTAAAAGAGGAAAAACATAGCGTGAACCTCCATGGGAATCTAGTATGTGCTAAAATCGCAAAAAGGCTTCACTATCATCAAAGGGGAGACCAATATGCAATGGAACAAAAAAATTAAAAAAAAAAAAAAAAACAACGATTTTAGAGTCCCTTCTTTAATATCCTGTAAATGAGCACAACAAATACAAAAAGAAGGTAACATCATATAATAGTATCATGAAAATGAAAGCTAACCTTTGCATTTTAACATTTTCGATTTCACCTAAAAACGAAAAAAAAAAAAAAAACTCCTCTATATCCAGCTTGAATGCATCGAGAGAAAGATTGCTGACTTTCATGGTCCTTATTTAGGAAGGAGCAACAGAAAGTAAAACACCAACCTTGTTTAGAGAGATTGGGGGACTCACAAAGAAACAGCCGCAGGCAAGCCAACTATTCAAGAGTATTGAGTGTAATCTTTACCACCAATAGATTAGACAAAAATAAGGCAATTTGCATTTCTTTTCATATATTGAATGTACTATAAAATAAAATAAAAACAACCCATAATGCTTGTTCTCTTAACAACATTGCCACATCTTAAACGCTTCCTAAATTACCAAAAAGAAAAAAAAAACATATCTCTTGGTCTTAAATTCAAAAGTATCATATCAACAAAAGTACTAGAGCATGTCCCATTTCCAACTCTTCAAACAGCTACTTCTAGTCAATTTGCCTCTTTCTTGGAGATCTTATTGATCCAACACTTCCAGTATTGTTCAAATGCTACTCAGCTTGTTTCCTTTCTTCTTGCTTCTTTTTCATGATGTTTGCCTTTTGCCGCTGGACAAAAGAAATGCATCAATCAAATAATCAAATGTCAAATCTTTACTTAACAATAGTTTTCTATTATAAAGTTATGCCTCTAGTCCTGTTATAGTGATAAATTTGCGTGATGTGCTCTCCACCTTCTTCACACTGACCATATTGTAGTCGGTATTTCTTAGTATAGAAATGAATTGACTACCTTCCGAGTTCAGGCTATTAAGAAGATCAACTCTCAATTTAAAATGACACATGTAATTATTCGAGCACGTAGTCACTTACTTAAAAGTAAGGTCAAGAGTACCTCTCGAGTGGTGGCATTGTTATGATGCATCTTTGTAACAAGTGGGTTGGCTTCTCTTTGTCCTAGTTTTTCTTCATCCTGTCCATTAAGAAAATGAAGTCAAAAAATATTGACACAAACAAAGACTAAAGACAGAGTAAATAAACCTTACATTTTCCTTTTGTTTCAATGGACAAGTTCTTGAGTTGTGGCCTCGTTTGAAGCACAAATGGCATGTGAGTTTTTGCCTTGTCTTGACACTTTGAACCCCTTTCTAGATTCTCCTTCCTCTCTTATCCTTTTCCGTTTAGGCCTACCAGGCATAACTCGAGGCATTGGTGCCACTAAGGGCCTGTTTGTTTTCACTTCTTTTTCTATTTAAAAACAGGTTTTTTGTTGTTTTGTTCCTGAAAACAAAAAATGAACGAGAAACGTATTTGCTTACATTTTTGTTCCAAATCTATTTTTTTGTTCCCAAAACACATATGGAACAGAAACAAGAAACAAAAAAAAAATTGTTTCTTGTTTACGGAACAAAATTTATGAACATTTTTCTCTCTTCCATTTTCTTCTCTCTTTTTTTCTTCTTCTTTTTCTTTCTTTTTTCTTTGGCCGGTCGCCGGCCTCAACCATGGCGCGACCGGCCGTGGAGGGCTGGCGACACCGTCGAGGGCCGGCGACCTCACCGGAGCATCGCTGGCCACGATGAGGCCGAGCTCGCTCGGCCAAGGTGAGGCCGAACCTCGCCTAGCTACGGCGAGGCTCGGCCTCGCCCCAGGGCCGTGAGCCTCGCCGTGGCTGGGCGAGGCCGCCCGGCCCTCGTCGGCCGGTTGCCGGCCATGGCTGAGGCCGTGATCGGCCAAAAGAAGAAAAAAAGAAAAAGGAAAAAGAAAAAAAGAAAAAAAAAAAAGAAAAAAGAAAGAAAATAGAAAAAATAAAATAAAAATATTAAAAAATTAAAATAAATAAAAAAAAATTATTTACCAAACGTGTTTCTATTGTTTTTATATTTTTGAACGGATTTACCAAACACGTTTTTTTGTTCAAAAATTGTTTCTTGAAGCGAAACACTTTTTCTATTTCTATTCCCATAAACAATTTTTAAACAGAAATGTTACCAAACGCACTCTAAAGGTTCTTTATCATTAGAAGGCCAAAGGTTATCACCATTCATTGCTTTCAAGTAGTGACTATATGTCTTTAAATAGCTATCCTTCTTGTACCAATGGGCGACAAAAGTTTTCATCTCTTCCCCTTTGAATAGAATGACACGAGATTGCATGATGGCATGGAATGCCACTCAAGTCCCACACCTTGCAAGAACATGAGTTGGTTCTTATGTCCACTACAAATTTGTCATTCCTATGGCGCACTTCAAATCCATCTTCTCCATTCCAAAGCACATGACAAAAGGCACTTTCCTTTTTATTGCCTTCTATTTTCTCTAATATCCTAGGTGCAATGTCTCTTTTCCATCTTTGACATCCACCTCTTTTCTCATGCATTCTTGTGACAATCTTTTCTCTAATATCCTCAAGCATGGATATGATAGACATGTGTCTAGCTTCCAATATCGATCCATTAAATGCTTCTGACAAGTTATTATCCACAATATCTTACTTGCATATAGTTTTAAAGAAAGCCTTGTACCAATATTTTGGAGCAATCCTCGTCAAGTCAGCTTTTCTGTCTTACTCATCTTACCCAATTCTTCAAGATACTTTTCAAATTGAGGAATTGTAGTTGACTTGCACACATCCAGAATTGCTTGCGACAATTGTTACCCCCATTCTTCTTACGCCAATTCGTATAGATATGTCTTGCACATCGTCGGTGCTTAACCAATGACATCTCCTCCTCGAGTACTTGCACAAGCCCCTACAACGAATCCATGATATTATCATTTATATAATGAATTTACAATATGTCTCATATGAAAACTACAAAATGAAGGAAGAGTAATAACATTACCTTTGTTGATCCGAGATCACTGTGTATTCCACACCGTCCTTTGTGCCAAGGTCATACTTCAAGGCCTCTACAAACCAACCCCATGAATCCTTATTCTCGACCTCCACAATAGCCCATGCAATAGGGTATATTTGATTATTTGCATCCCTCCCAACGGTAGTCAATAACTCGCCTTTTAACATTCCTTTTAAGAAACATCCATCCAACCCTATCAAAGGTCTGCAACCTTTAAGGAATCCCTTTCTTACAGCATCAAAGCAAACATAAATTCGTTGGAAGATGGGTCTTGAATTTGGGGATTCTCTTAGAAACTTTACCTTCATGGTATTTCGGGGATTTCTATGAATAATTTCTTCACAATAACTCCACAACCTGCTGAACTCATAGGAATACATCCCATTTAGTCTTTCGATTATCTTTTCCTTAGTCCTTCTACATTGGTTGATAGTAACATCTAAGCTCATTTGCTCTCGTACAATTCTCTTGAACTCCTGCAATTTCATTAAAGGAGCTGCCCTCCACAAACTTAGATAATGCTTGGCCATGTATGTAGATGTGAACCTCCTCACTTGGAAAGGTTTTCACTAGAAACAAGCCGGTCTTGTTATCTCTAGCCGCATAAATTAACCAATCACAATTTTTAGCCTTACATTTTGCCCTTACTCGCACCTTGTCATTCTTGATAAAATCAATATTAACTCTTTTGGTAGATGCATATTTATTGATAGCTTCCTTAAATTGCTTAGGGCCATCAAACACCATATTCAGTGCAAAGTGAGGTATTTCTGTGGTTTCATCATATTGCACATGTGTGCTCTTCCTTCTAGCAGCCTCTTCTACCTCTAGTTCTTCCTCATCACTTGTGACAAAGCTCCAATTAGAGTCACTTGAGTCAAAGCCTTCAGTCTCAAGCTCAATGTTATCTTCACAATGGACTGCTATAGCCTCTTTCCTCCTCCTTTTTTGTTCTACTTCTACATTTATTTCACTAGGTATCTCTACCAACCTAGCAACACCATATGCATTATCTCCCTTAAAAGTTCTAATATTTCCCTAGCCATTTGAAGTTATTCTTCTTTATTGTCGAGATAACCATGGCACCTCAACAAGCTCATCATCATCTTCAATAAGCATTGCAGCTCCCTCATCTTCTTCTACGTTCATTAATCCCTTGGCTAACCCATCACCAATGCCAACACTCATGTCTTTGCCATGTTCAATAAATATCTCACATGTACTGAAATTTTTTTCCCAAAATCCTATCATTTCCTGTACCGAAGTGTCATCTTCAATTACTCTTAAACCATTCTCAAAATTCTTTCTCGGCATTAAGTAGTGGAGTTTCTCAATATTAGAGTAACCCATATCTTGTACCAAGTGCAAAATCTCAAAGTAACTTAATTTTTCTGGATCATAAAGCCATTCACTGCTATAACCATCAACATACTCTATTATTCTATCATGAATAAACCTACCCCCAACCCATAGAGTAAATTGGAACGTCTCATCAGCCATGTAAATCTGCAAAAAATTACGCATAAAAATCATCTAAACTAAAAAAGGAAAATGACACCAATCAAAATATTTCTATTGTTTATACAATAAGAACAAACAAACGTCGAAAGTATAATCTAAAGACAACTAAACAAAGACAAATGGGGTCACGTCTAAAAATCCATGAAAAAGCTACAACCTAAAACTATGGCAAGTTGGGACCACTGTAAATTGCATAATAGTGGTCCCAACTGTTATATTTCTATTGTTTAATAAAGCAAAACCTGTCGTGCATTCAATATTGTTTCAATACTCTTATAGGGAATTGCTTAACACAACATGCTCAAAAAACTATTCACACTTTATGTCATAACCACAATAAACCTACCCCCAACCCATAGAGTAAATTGGAACGTCTCATCAGCCATGTAAATCTGCAAAAAATTACGCATAAAAATCATCTAAACTAAAAAGGAAAATGACACCAATCAAAATATTTCTATTGTTTATACAATAAGAACAAACAAACGTCGAAAGTATAATCTAAAGACAACTAAACAAAGACAAATGGGGTCACGTCTAAAAATCCATGAAAAAGCTACAACCTAAAACTATGGCAAGTTGGGACCACTGTAAATTGCATAATAGTGGTCCCAACTGTTATATTTCTATTGTTTAATAAAGCAAAACCTGTCGTGCATTCAATATTGTTTCAATACTCTTATAGGGAATTGCTTAACACAACATGCTCAAATAAACTATTCACACTTTATGTCATAACCACAATAAACCTACCCCCAACCCATAGAGTAAATTGGAACGTCTCATCAGCCATGTAAATCTGCAAGAAATTATGCATACAAATCATCTAAACTAAAAAAGGAAAATGACACCAATCAAAATATTTCTATTGTTTATACAATAAGAACAAACAAACGTCGAAAGTATAATCTAAAGACAACTAAACAAAGACAAATGGGGTCACGTCTAAAAATCCATGAAAAAGCTACAACCTAAAACTATGGCAAGTTGGGACCACTGTAAATTGCATAATAGTGGTCCCAACTATTATATTTCTATTGTTTAATAAAGCAAAACCTGTCGTGCATTCAATATTGTTTCAATACTCTTATAGGGCATTGCTTAACACAACATGCTCAAAAAAACTATTCACACTTTATCTCATAACCACGCATTGTTCCAGTCAGATAAACCGTGCATTATCATATTCGAGAAAGCCTCGATTAACCCATCCTTGAAGAAAGCCCTAATTAACCGTACATAACATACATGGAGGAGCCATTAGGGCACATCGTCCTTGTAGAACCCCCTCACGTATAGACTTGAGTCTTCATTGGAAGCATTATGCCCGAGCCAACACTCCGGGCAAAAGGAACTTCTCTTGTGCGACAAGATAGAGTCACTATTCAACACAAGCTGAACCTTAGACCTACATGTATGCCCTAAAAAAAATCGATGATACGTACTTCCAGTGGACTATAACCCTTACCTCCTCCTCCTCCTCCTCCTTCGTGTCTTGATCTTCTTCTTCGTGTCTTGATACAGATTTTGGGACCGGATGCGAGAGGAAAAACCGATCGCAAAAGCGAGAGAGAAGCGCTTCGGTGTTTCTTATTTTTTTGGACGCTGATTTATCTTGTTTTAATGGTAATTCCCATGTGGATTTTCCACATGTTATTTCTATTTTATACTTAAGAGACTAAAAGCCACGTAAGCTAATAACTAACAGAAGGATGAAATTGGTCAATTTTCAAATCGTCATGGAATAGATTGGACATTTATTTATAGTTCAAGGACCAAATTGAGCCAATCGAAAGTTCAGGGGATGAGATTGCACATTAAGTAGAAGTTTAGGGACCGTTTGTGACATTTTCCCCTTTCTTTCTCTGAATCCTCCTGCCAAGGACCTCCTCCAACTTTTTTTTCTTTCCGTGCTTCTTTTATTTGCTTAATCAACTTTCCTCCTTTATAATCACTTTTCCTCCTTTCCAATTTTCATACCAACCGGTTCTGTGGTCTGTCATGAGCATGGAGAGAAAAAAGTTGCGCGTTACGGATGTTCTTTGGACCCCCGGCGCCGCGTTGCACCATGTGTCGAATACATGTCGATGTACTAGCCGGTTCTTTTCAAATCGTGAACCCATATACATATTAAATTTGTACCAGTCGGTTCTTTCCAACAAGTTTTATATAATTTAGAAAACCCATTTAAACCATCATCACAATTCAAGCATCCATGATTAAGTTTATTAATTAATAACTATCAAAACCACACGTCAATGGTCTATTATATTGATTAATCCCATATCAAAACAAATGTCTATACCTTGGTGCTCCATTCGTGTATAAGTCCTTTACCTCCAACTTAAATGATAATCGCAAAAATTCAGCATCTCGAAAGGTTATTCTCTTAAACGTTAGATCTATGCTCATTTAACTTATTTTGGTTATCTTTGTATTGCTATAGTGTAGTAGAAGTCGAACTTAGGTTAGCATCTCGAAAGGTTATTCTCTTAAACGTTAGATCTATGCTCATTTAACTTATTTTGGTTATCTTTGTATTGCTATAGTGTAGTAGAAGTCGAACTTAGGTTTGCATTGCCAACTAGCAACGTCGTAGTTATTGCAGAAGAAATTTCCTATGTGTGCTCATTATTGATAAGAATATGAGATAGGCTACTGATTATTTTGCTTAATAAATCTGTTATTGCTGGATAAATGCATGCTTAACTAGCAATGCTGTAGTTACTGGAGAAGGAGAAATAAGCCGCTGATTATTTTGCTTGATAGATCCGCTTTTGTTGGATAAATGTATGCTTAACACTGCCGATACTCTATTGATCCTTCTTATATTCTAGATTTGGCTTTGTTTTACAGTATTCTAAGTTTTGCTTTGCTTTGATTTGTTTAGTTATGAAGTCTTACTGTTTTTTTAATTTTTTATGTAATGAATGTAACTTTCTTTCCCTTACCAAAAAAAGAATGTAACTTTCTTTCAGTAATGAATGTAACTTTCTTTCAACCAAAAAAGAAAGAAAGAAAACAAAGCAAATAAAAAAAAAGGGACCGAAAGGAAAATAAAAAAAATGAATCTCACCTTCGGCATCAACATACTAAACGAGAACGGTGAGTCGACATTCCACGAGCTGGTCTCGAAAATCAGGAGGAGATGATCAGTTTCACCAAGGGAGCTCAAGCGAGCGGTCCGACAGTGGCGAGCTCATGTCCATAGCGTGAGGGTCGATCAGGAGTATAAATCAAGTCCATCAAGTCCATCACTTTTCAAGAATCTGCTCATGTTCTCGTCTGACGACGTAATTGCGATTGCAGCAGCGGGGGACTTCTTCGGAAAATGGAAGGAGGAGTCGAGGTTCTACAGGTGCTCAAGCCTGTGTGGGTTCCGCTTCTACGAGGTCGACCTCAGGTCCGGGAAGCCGGCGTGGGTGACGTGCCTGAGCCAGGCAAAGAACTTCGTGTATATGGCGGACGCGAAGGGCGGGGATGGGATCGATGCTTGGGTGACGCTGGACAGGCGTGACATGGCCGTCTTCCAGCGGGACTGGAAGCTCCTCGCCTACATCGCCTCGAACCCTGGCGTCCCGTACTATGTAATGCATCATTCTCTATGTGATTGATCTAACCCTGACAATTAGTGCCTTCCTAAGATTTGCCGGGCACTTTATAGTTAAGACTTATGTTAAGTCGCCTTAACAATACTGTGTTCAACCGCCGTGATGGGAACACGAAACTGAGGTAACCGATGTAAACTATAGGTTTCTATCAGCAATAAGGGTGCCGCAAACCTTTCAAGAGATCATATGTGATTCACATAAAAATCTTGTTAGCACTGAACGCTGACGAAGATCGCCTTTATAAGGGTCGAAATACAGGACAGAAGTACAATTAGCATACAACCTAAATGTGGTCCATAAAGCAACCCTTAGAGGAGCATCAGACCATTGTTCCACATGTAACATCTGTTCCTTAATAGATCCACAGGAATGACACCAATACAGGAATTGACAGTATCACGAAGCATCCACATATGCATCACGCCTTCCTAGTCGTAAATCAATATGAAGATCTTCAAGGAGTTCAATGAATCAATATCATTAGAAATTTACAACACAAGCAGACTTAACATAAACTAATTCTCAACGTAAAGCAACTTCTATGAAAATAACTCCAGCAACTGTAAATCAAAGCAGCTATCAGAATAAGGAAAAACGGCCTTTTGAAAATAGCTATTTACGACCAATTAGTTTCTACTGCGACAACCGCCTGGGATTAGGCAACCTTAGAAGACACTTGGTTGCGTGACCTCAAGCGTGACTTGCCAGCAGTGATTTGGCTAGCTTTCAGCCGGCAAATAGTTTGAGATATTTTATAAAAAAATTAGAAAGAAGTCTTTTACAATGTCTAGTTTTTAGCAAACAGCATTTAGGTCAAGGTCGCTTTCCAATATATTTATAAAATACAATTTATTTAACATCATTTACATTTCGAAAAACCCCTTTAGCTAAAAGCATTCGCATTGCCTCAAAGACATTTCCGAAAAGTGGAACCAAATGGGCCTCAATGGACTCTCACATCGGTTTGTCTTAACTTGTCAAAAATCTCTTATGACCTTCTCATAGAAACAAAAACTATATAATAGTTTATCATGATTTAAGATATCAACTTTAATATGTTTGGAGACTTTTAAATATCAAGTTTTAAATGTTCAAAACTTGATCCTCGAATTGCTATGTCGCGCCTTACATTATTATTATTATTTTAAAGGATATTTCACCTTCCATTCTATTAGCTGTGTTGTTAAATGTAATCTCGATTGTATTTTTCTTTAAAAGAACGTGATCATCAAATTGCTCAAATTTCACTTTGGTGCTCCTAGTGTGATAATCATTCTATATTACATATCATCTGTCATTTACATATCATTGTATAGAGTACATGATAGAGGAGAAATTTTTGCGCAAACTTAGCTTAATAGATTAAATCAATTACATATATAAGAAAAAGTGAAAATAACAAGTCCTAAGAAAAAATACAAATTGCATGCCATTACTAGAATAAGCCCATATATTTTGATACTTTTCTTCGATACTATTAGCAAAGCAATATGATAAACAGAATATGTTTTGTGACAATGTCCAAGCGATTAAAAAGGAACAAAAGTGATTAAGAAAATTATAAAAAGGAGCAAAAGTGACCGACAAAAAGAGAATCTAGAAAAGAGAGCAAAGCTTTCTTCTCTCAATCTTATTTCTAGATGGAGAGTTATTCTATTCCGATCTACATTTGTGAGTTTAGCAAACATATCTTTGAGATTTGATGCCTTGAAATGCTCTGCCTCCAACTCTAATGATGATCGGGAAATTTGGTATCCACCTAAATCATGAATATTTGCTCCCCCATATATTAGATTTGTATTTGTTCAACCTGTTTTGGTTAAGCCGAATTTAGACGCGCATTGTCCACTAATAATAGTTACTCGAGAAGGAACTTCTTACGTATGCTCATTACTTATGAAGATACGAGATCCAGTTATCGATCACCAAATATTTTACTTGACAGATTCGTTTTTATAAAACAAATGTGTGCCTAACTTTGTTGATACTTTGTTTTTTGGATTTGGCTTTGTTTCGTAGTGTCCTAAATTTTGCTCTACTTCAATTTGTTTTGTTATAAAGTTAATGTATTTTTCTCGAATATTTTTGAGTATTTTTCTTTTGACAGAAAAAAGAAAAGAAAGAAAAATAAGAGAGCAAGGCAAATAAAAGAAGTACGAAAAGAAAAGGGGGAAACTCACCGGGGGAAGGAACCTCGTGGGCTTTGGTCGTTGGAAGAATCTTCAAAGGTGAGTGGCTTCAACAATTACGGATTTTAGGGAAACCCTCTTCCCACCATCACACGAGGACCAATCAATTCTTGATCTTAAAAACAGAGAACCAGCCTTAAAATTGATCTGGTTCCTAGTCCTTTCTCTCGAACCGGTCGGTTCTGTCCAAAAACCGACCTTAAAAAAGAAAAAAGATCGACTTCCGGGTCGAGTCGATGTTTAACCAAACCTAAAATTCTCCTCTGCGCCTCCCTTCTCTTTCTGTCATCTCTCGCCCACTAACCAAACCTAGTCTCCCTCTGCCTCTCCTCTCCACTCCAACGGCGCTAAAGTTTCTCATCTGTTCATCTCAGATCTGGTCTCTCTTTCTGTCTCTCTCTCTCTCTCTCTCTCGGTCTCAGGTGTCGCACCGTCGCAGCCTCTCCTTTGTTGGTCGGCCGTCAATCAACCCCTCTGAGGTACTCTCTATGTCGGTTTAGTTTTGTGATTTCTTCGAGGAAATGTTTCGATTACTTCGTTTTCGCCTTTGTTGATCAGCCGTCAATCGCTCACTCTGTGATTTCGATTTCTTTGTTGTCTTGGTGTTGACTGACCGGAGATCATGCACCATTATCTTTGGTGTAGATCTCCATTATGTCACCGCAGGCAATCACCCTCTTCGTATTATGTTTGTTTGTTATCTGAGCTTTTGATTCTTGCTACTGGAACTTTTGCCCGTCTGGAGATTGAGCCAGGGAGTGGCTGGTGCTTAAATTCTGGAATGAAAGTTAGGATCTTTATGGGCTTTCTTGTTTTGGATTAGCCGGGTTTATGTGGTTTGTTGGTTTCTCCTGCCTCTTTCATTTGTGTTGGTGTCTGAGGAGATGCAGCGTTGTTTGCGATTCATGACTTGTGAGTGCTTATCAAGTCATGATTCCTTCTGGGTTTTTCTTGATCTTTGCACTCTACCCTGTAGTAGCCATAGATTGTGGGGGTCTACGCATCATGATTTTTCTGCTCTTACCGGAGATGGTGCACCATTTTCCCCTCATTTTACCTTTCAAAGGCTTCTACTTCTGCTTACAATTTTATGCACCATTTTCCCCTCATTTTACCCTTCAAAGGCTTCTACTTCTGCTTACAATTTTATCCTCAGTGCCTTGCATCGTGTCCAATTTTTCCTGTGCACGTTTGATTTCTTCATTTAATTTTGTAACTGCAGGTTCTCTTTCATTGCCACCAATTTCACCTGAAGCTTTGGCAAGATTTTCTCTTACATTGCCTCCAATGTCTTTATCTAATCGAGAAATTAAAATGAAACAGGAAATAAGAAACGACGGGCCATTTCCCGGGTCAATCCTAGAAACGGTTCCAGGCAGGTTATAGGGTCGACTGGTACAGCTCCTGTGAGAACCCGCTCTTACAAGGTAGATTTCAGCTACTTCTTTTTGGCTGGGAAGAAATCTAAGCATACCCAGTTGCATTTATATTCCTCCTAGCACTCCTGGAACGCGTCTGATGGCACTTATTGACAGTCCCACCTTATCTTCTCATCTGCAAATTATGGATTGCCACCTTAATGTGAATCACCTTCACTTGGGGAAGTTATTGTCTATCATTGGCCTCTATGGTAGAATCGGCCGGGGGCTGGAGAGGCGGTGGTTTACCCTGTGGCGGATGTCAGCAGGTTTCTTTCTAAGTCTTAGACAAAAGATAGATCACCGTCTTCATCAAAAAAAAGAAAAAAAAAGAAAAAAAAAAAGAGATAGATCACCGCCTTTGAAAAATCATTACATGCTGCAATTCTTTACGATATGGGAATGTGGAGACTTATTTTAGCTCTTGCTCTAGATTCTTCGGGTAGGTCTGGGAACAAAAGCATCTTCAAGCCCTTGATTCATTAACCTAGCTAATCATGAATTCTTGCTTCACCGTCTCCCTCCCTCTCCCTCTCCCCCCCTCCCCCGGTTCAAAATTTTCAGTATGGAAGCTGCACCCGTACATTTATTTCATGATTGCTCAAAACCACCCTCTTCACTCCCGACTCCACCTACCTATCCAACCTTGAAACTCCTCTTTTCCTTCTCCTCATGCCCGACTTGATGGTGTTGGACTGTCTCGTGCGCCTCCCATTTGCGATTGCTAATCTGTGTCAGAGGAGCCAAGGTGGGAGGGTGATCATTCCGAGCTACAACATGAGTTATGAGCTCTACCCCTTCTATAATGCCTCCGCCCTCCCAGCATGGTGCCTCTGCCTCCCACTTCTGCTCTGGCGACCGCACCTAAAGTTAGACGTGTGTCTTATTGCTTCCAAAAGTATTTAACCAGATTTGGCTAAACTCTATATAAGAAATATCTCTCCCACTAGGCTTTTGAATTAAAGTTTGCTTAATTATAGTATACTTTGTCATTGTAATAAACAGTTTGCACAAGTGGTTAGACATCATTAATTTGAGAGAGTGAGTCATTATAATATTCAAGTTAAGGGTGAACAAAGCGGCATGTGTAGAATTTTCCATACATTAGCAGTTTATGCTCTAAATTCCATTAAATATATCAAAAACCTTTGTTGATCCGTTGATAATGATGCATAGCCATGTTGCATTTGACTTGAATAAGCATGTTATAGCTCAAATTATGACAAATATGATGAATTTAAATTTGGACATTTGTTTTATAGTAGGGACTTTTTAGGTATTTTAATGCTCTGTTCTCTACTTTTTATTGTTACGTAGTTTATGTTGATGTTGTATTACGGTTTGCAATGGTTACATGTCTCCTAAGTAGGCAATGCATGCGCATTTCTCCTCGAAGTTCAATGGGGGTAAGAAGAATAGATTCTTATACCAAGCAGATGGGGCGAAGATTTTGCTAGCCATGTAAGTTGCACAAATCTGTTATAACTAATCATACATTTGTTAAACTAAGCAGAATTTGACGTATTAATAATTTTTCTTTGTTTTTTTTTCCCCAATGGGAGTGATTTAGGCCTGGAAAAGTTGCAGAGACAGTACGCCAGTTGAAGTGTTAAATCCGGCCATTGGAGACTCCTATTTGAGGGACGAAATTTTTAGATGCCTGCACATTGGTTTGCTATGTGTTCAGGAAGATCCAATTGATGGACCCACAATGGCAGACATAGTCCTTTAACAGCTACTGTGTTGCTCTTGAGTCGCTCTAACCACTGGCCGTCTTCCTCCGGAGCAGGATGGAGAGACTGATAAGGGGGTCGAATTGGACCAATCCGCCAGTAGGTCGATGCCATTATCGGTAAATGAGATGTCACGGACCTGAAGTTTACCCCGGTGAACAGTGATGTGAGCGGAAGTCTTTCATGGAGGCCTTGTTCATTAGATCCCCTATAACCTGTACTTAGTCCAGAGAGTGCAAAATCATGTCTTCATCCGCTTGAGAGCAAACACCTATAACATGTACATATAAATGTGCAAGGTGCCCCCTCTGCGAGTCTAATGTTGTCTTCATTCACGAGTCTGGTGGATCAAGACATGATTAGCCTCGAAGAGTGGGCACCCTCTCCTTTTAGATTTACGGGTTGTAGGTGTTTGCTCATTGTTCCAACTCCATGTATCGTGGATGAACAGGGGTAGTCTCCAGCGTGTGATTTTGCGTTCCTTGTCCAATGAAATAATTAATTGAAATGACGTGAGGTTGACTTAATTGTCTTAGTTTTCTTGCCTTTACTTTTAATGATATATTGATGAGATAGTTCTGTTCGTACACAATTCGCGCCGCTTTATTTTGTCACATTAATTAGAGATCAAGGTTATAAGCATCACCTCCAGATCCACCGCCTGATTATTTCTGCGGAAGAGGTCGTTTTGCCTCATGGATGATTTTGGTATTATATCAAGTATCATGTCATGCCAGAAAATACTTCATCTCATTTTTCGATTAACCTATTCGGTTAAAAGGATGCAATTTGCTAAGATTCATTGCTTAAAAAAAGGAGAAGCTACAGTTGTCTTCTCTGTGGGTAGCCTCACGCCCCCCCGGCCTCTGTCCACCACACCTCCGCCTACATCTGGCCACCGCGCGGCACCATTGCTCGCCTGCAAGCTCCGAGTGCCGGGGTCGATGCTACTTCGCTCTGCTCGCTTCTGCCACCACTGCAGCTGTCTCGTGTCATTTTCACCTAGTTTTTTCCCATATCAGATTCTTGCTGGCCAACGGTCGGTTAGAGCTCGGCAACCCTCTTTACACGACGAACGCCGACGAACCAGAACTGAAGCTCATCAGTCAACAATTAACCGGCCTAGACAACTACTCGACTTGGTCGCGGGAGCTCCAGCGTGCCCTGGTAACAAAGGATAATGATGGTTTTCTCGACGGAACGATTTTGGTTCCGTCCGATGAGTGAATGGCTCGAATTTGGAGGAAATGTAACCAACTTGTCAGAACTTGGATCGGGAATTGTATCGCACCCGAAGTCGTAGCTGGACTTCCCTTGATGGCGGATACTAAAAAGATGTGGGATAACATTAAGGAAATGTATGGAAAGCTAGATCAAATCAAGATTTTTTCCATAACACAGCAAATTTCGAATTTGAAGCAGGGTAACATGACTGTTGCGACAGTTTACAATAAACTGTCGGCCTTGTGGAATGAGATGGAAGTAGCCGAAGAAAAATTTGATTGGCTTGAACACATTCTACAGCAGTACAAGAACATGCGCGAGAGAGAGAAGGCGATTAGGTTTCTCCTAATCTTAAACGAGACATACCTTTCGTTTCGATCTTAGATCCTGATAATGGATACCATGCCGAACGTTGGCCGAATTTATCAACTCGTCGTCCAAGAGAAGAGCCACTAGAGGACGGCGGTTTATGGAAAGGGAGGCGAGGCGATGGCTCTGGTAGTAAGAGGCCATTTTCGCTCTCCATAGAGAAACTCAGGAGGCGGAGGACGAAAGGGGGCGAATTTGGGGTTGTCTTCAAGAAACCCTAGCCTTAATTTTGGTGAGCAATCGGGCGGTCTGAATTTTTTGGCGATAGGGCCATTCTCAGACAGCCCATGAAGCAGCTTCGCTGGAGCAGACGGGCCACAGGGAATTAATACTTATGAACCAGACGGTGCACGCGGAATTTAGCCCACTAGGCTAGACAGGGCATATGGGCCCACTTTGGCCCAAGCTTTCCAGCTCGGAAACAGGTTTCCTTCAACCGCAAAAATCAATGGTCAAAAAGGAAAATGTAAATTATATTGTGACTATTGTAAACGTCCGCACCAAACAATTGATAATTGTTGGAAATTACATAAGAAACCTAGAGAAAAAGATAAAAGGGAAATCTTCACAAATTTTGCCGTTATTGGGTCAGCCAACATATAGATCGATTACCTATGAGCAGTATATGGAAGCTTTGAAAAAATTGGATGCCTCTAATAAGGCTAGCAGCTTCGCAGGTACATCTTACTATTTGATTAATTCAATTTCGAAGAATGCATGGATTATAGATTCGGGTGCTAGCGACCACATTGTCTGTGATAAGGGTTTCTTTTCTAAAATCAAGAAATTATATTTCCCTATATTAGTACAACTTCCAAATGGAAATTCAACACAAGTTGTCATGACTGGCACTGTGAATCTTAGTCCCCTAATTACACTTCAAAATGTGCTTTATGTGCTTGACTTCCAATTCAACCTCATATCAGTTAATCGAGCTTATGAAGAAAATTCATGCCATGTTCTATTCTCTCCTAATAATTGTTTCTTTCAGGCCCTTTCGATTGGCAAACTAATGGGCTTGGGTTATTTTTGGATGGATTTTCCAAGCAGTTTTAAATTGACTTCTGTTGAATTCAATAAATCATTGTGTAACCATGTTATCAATGACAAGAATTTTCTTTATCATAAAAGATTGGGACATAGTGCTTCATTCCCTTGTCCTAGTGTCCTATCTATCCTTTGGCAAAACAGACATGTTCTCCTTTCCCAAATAGTAATTCCCGAGCAAATGGTATTTTTCATTAATCCATGTTGATGTTTGGGGACCCTACCATACGTTGCACCATGATGGGTTGTGATATTTCCTCACAATTGTTGATGATTTTTTTCGTGTGACATGGATATTTCTCATGCAATCCAAAAATCAAGTCCTTTCTCACCTAAGGACCTTTCTTTCCTTGTCCAAAACTCAGTTTGGAAAAACAATCCGTCGGATTAGAACTAATAATGGTAGAGTTCTTCAATGGTGAATGTGCTTCTTTATTTTCCCTGAATGGAATCTTGCATAAGAGTTCTTGCACTTATACACCATAGCAAAATGGTGTTGTTGAGAGAAAACATCGTCACCTCTTAGAAGTAGCACGTGCCCTTAAGTTTCAAGAATCCATTCCTGAGATTTTTTGGGGAGATTGTGTGGTCACAGTAGCATATTTGATTAATTGCATGCCATCACGCAGTTTGAAAGGGAAGACACCATTTGAGATGTTGTCTGGAAGGAAATCAAATTTGAGTTATCTTAGAGTTTTTGGGCGCCTCTGTCATGTAACTATAGTGGGACACAAGGATAAGATGGCACCACGTGCCAGTGAATGTATATTCATGGGATATCCCACCTTAAAAAAGGGATATCGGATTTACGCACCATCCACAGGAGAATTCTTTGTGAGCAGAGATGTTGTCTTTCATGAGAATATTTTTCCCTTCCAAACTCTTGTCTCTTTAGCTGAAGATGAGAAGATGGTCAATCCAAGTTTCTTATTGGAAGAGGATTTACTTTGGGGAGGAACATTTTTTGCTACTTCTCCTCCAAGACCGACTGATGTATTGCCTACAATGCCTATTGAGACATTCGCGAGTCATTCCACTGAAGAATCTCATATAGAAGAGCCAGCACAGTCCACAAACCTTCCAGAACCAAGCCCTACTGAAGATGAGACCTTCTCAATGCAACAAGAGCCTCCACGGTTGTCGCGACCTCTTTTTTTCTGGCGTCCGCAATCGGGTACGAGCGCCTAAGGAGGCTAATGGCTCGGCTGAATTTATTAAGCTCGGGACTCTCCCAAGTCCACCAATTCACGACTTAATGGTTCAAGTTTTTAACCTGTAAATCAAATTTTAAATTGGAGTCGCCACTAATCGATTTGGGGTGGGTTGATTAGAAACCCAAGTGAAGTATCGAGAGAAATACTCACTCTGCGTAACCAGAGAAAATTAGGATCGGGGACTTGATTACACTAGTTAATCACTAATGCCCTTTCGGTACCTAATCTTGTTTAAACCCCGAGGTTTTTGGATGTTAGAGATTTTCCATGCATTTTGGGAGGAAAATCATTTTTGAGTCTTTTTTTTTCATTTTTGGACATAAAGAGATTCTTTGGATTTTTCTGAATTTTTTGGCTTTTTCATGAATTTTCGGCTTTTTTGGATTTTTGGCATTTTTTGGAAAATAAATATTTTTTTAATATTTTTCAAAATATTTTTGGAAAATAAATTATTTTTTATTTTTCTCGATTTTTTAGAAAATAAAACATTTTTCAACATTTTTAATATTTTTCGATTTTCTGGAAATTAAAACATTTTTTAATATTTTTTCGAAAATAAATTATTTTTGATTTTTTTAAATAAATTATTTTTGATTTTCATTTATTTAAAATATTATAAAAACTGACCGGGTCGGATCCGCGGGTTGGGTCCGACCCGAGCCGACGACCCGTATGCGTTGCGGGCCCGACTCGGGTTTTTCCTTCAAAACGACGCCGTGGTCGGGCGTTTGGGGACGCCCGGCCCGGTCCGGCGACCGGGTTCCTAGCGGAACCCTACCCGGATCCGGCTCCGGTCACCCGACCCATCCTCCAAAGAACCCCTCGGACCGCAAACCCTACGATTTTTTCTCGGGTCCGGATCGCCGCGACCCGGAAAATCGCAAACCCTAGGGTTTGCGAATCCGCGGCGCCGGAGAGGAGATCGAAGCGATCTGCGGTGATGACGGCGACGGCGGTGATGGCAACGACGATGGGGACCACAACGACGGAATGGGATCGCGATGGACGGCGGGGGGCGACGGCGACGGCTTTTTTACCTTCTCTTGAATGAAGGCGATGACGGCGACGGCGGGGGCGATCTACAACAGCAGCGGCCACGGCGAGCAACGACGAAGCTGAGGGGCTTGATCTGCAACGGTGGAGGCCACGGCAAGGCCTGGTCTTGGTCGGATCTCGCCGGGGCTCTCTCTCTCTCTCCCTCGGGCTTGCCCTTCGAGCTCCCCAAAGTCTCTCGGGGACCCCTTCGAGCTCACCACACCACGGCCGGCCTGAACTCAAGCTCCCCGAAGTCTCTCAGGGGACCCCAAGCCTCGGCTGGCCTCTCTCTCTCTCTCTGTCTCTCTCTGTGTCTCCCTCTGATCTCTGTGTCTCCTCTTCGTTGGGGATGGAGGGCCTATTTATAGGCCGAGGGGTGGCCGGTCGACGGAGCTCGACCGGCGGTTGCCACGGCCTTCGCCGGCCAAACCGACATCCCATCCGACGCCAGCTGCCCCCTACTCCATGTGCGTCGTTGCTGCTCCTCCCCTCTGCTCCGGCGTCGCGCCCCCTACACGTGCGCTGCAATTGTGCGAGGAAGAAGAAGACCTGCCTAGGGGCGAGGCGAGAGATGGGTCGAGGGCCCATGCGGAGGCTGCTTCTCTTCTTTTCTACTTTTTTTCTGTTTTTGCTTTGCTTTGTTGTTTATTTATTATTCAATAAAGAAAATAAAAACTTAATTACTAAAATAAAATAAAATAAAATAAACCTAAATAAAATTAAGGCGTCAACAAATGCCCCTCTTTGAAGGTGAACTCGTAGAGGTTGCATTTAAAGACAACCGATGCCTAAATTTTATCTATACATGCGTAACAGATTATATTTTACTTTGGAGCTATTATCCTATGCAAAAAGAGCAATATAACATTACAAATACTAAGATAGATAAGAAGATACCTGTAGTTACTTACCGGGAGTGAGTGAGATAGGGTGTGAACCCCGAGTTTGGCAAGTATCAAGGCGTCATCTTACCTGGTGATATGAAGAGGTTGCTTTTCCAGGGCTCGAACCATTCTTCGGTTGCCTGTTAAAACAATTAATGATTTGTCTAGGACCCGAACCTTTCTTCGGTCGCCTTGACGGGAAATTGCTCCTCCAGGACCCGAACCATTCTTCAGTCGCCTGTTGGAGCAATCAGTGGTTTGTCTCGGACCCGAACCATTCTTCGGTCGCTATGACGGGAAATTGCTTCTCCAGGACCCGAACCATTCTTCGGTCGCCTACTAAAACAATCAATGATTTGTCTAGGACCCGAACCTTTTTTCGATCGCCTTGATGGGAAATTGCTCATCTAGGACCCAAATCATTATTCGGTCGCCTGTTGGAGCAATTAGTGGTTTGTCTCGGACCCGAACCATTCTTCGATCGCCTTGACGGGAGATGCACCGACCTTTCTCAGGGCATCTCATTTGTGGGTGCCTGATTTGTATCGAGGACACCAGTTGGTACCCGACCTTTCTCGGTAGATGCGCCGACCTTTCTCAAGGCATCTGTTTTGTGGGGGTGTCTGACCTTTGTCAAAGACAACAGCTGGTACCCGACTTTTCTCGAGAGGATGCTCCGACCTTTCTCAAGGCATCGATTCTAGAAGATACCTGGACATTCACAAGCATATCAAAGAGTACTTGGATATTCACAAGTACCAACCTGAAGGGTATTTGGGCCTTTGCAGGCGTCAAAATGGGTATTTGGCTGATCATAGGTATTGAAGGGGTACTTGGATGATCACAAGTATGAATTCTTGGGGGATACTTGGACATTCACAAGTATCGAAGGGGTACTTGATAATTGGAAATATTGAGAACATACCTTGGATATTTGTGAAGGTGTCCCACCTCCTGGCAATTGGGAAATATTGAGGGCGTACCTGGGATATTCGTGAAGGTCTCTCATCTCCTGGTAGTTGGAATATCGAGGACGTACCTTGGATATTCATGAAGGTCTCTCACCTCCTGGTAATTGGGAATATTGAGGACGTGCCTCGCATGTTCATAAAGGTCTCTCACCTCTTGGTAAATGGGAATATCGAGGACGTACCTGGGATATTCGTGAAGGTCTCTCACCTCCTGGTAATTGGGAATATTGAGGGCGTGCCTCGCATATTCATGAAGGTCTCTCACCTCCTGGTAATGAGAATATCGAGGGCGTACCCGGGATATTCGTGAAGGTCTCTCACCTCCTGGTAGTTGGGAATATCGAGGACGTACCTGGGATATTCGTGAAGGTCTCTCACCTCCTCGTAATTGGGAATATCGAGGGCGTACCTGAGATATTCGTGAAGGTCTCTCACCTCCTGGTAATTGGGAATATGGAGGACGTACCTCAAATATTCATGAAGGTCTCTCACCTCCTGGTAATTGGGAATATCTAGGATGTACCTGGGATATTCATGAAGGTCTCTCACCTCCTGGTAATTGGGAATATTGAGGACGTGCCTCGCATATTCATGAAGGTCTCTCACCTCCTGGTAGTGGGGAATATCGAGGACATACCTTGGATATTCATGAAGGTCTCTCACCTCTTGGTAATTGGGAATATTGAGGACATGCCCCGCATATTCATGAAGGTCTCTCACCTTCTGGTAATATAAACTTGAATGTAGCACGAGGCTTACCTGGATGGCCGTAGGCACTCAAAATGGCTGGAACACCTGGGTAGCCACAGGTGTACAAAGTACTGGAATACTTGGATGAACATAAGCATTTAACGATATGATCTGGGACCACTCAGGCTGGTCCAAGTGCTAGGAAGCATACCTGAACAACGGTGGGTACTTGACGATATGGGGATACCTAGACAGCAGTAGGTATTCCAAGAGATACTTGGTCAGTCACAAGTATCAATACTCTGGGGACAACTCGAACAGGTCGAGTGTCAGGAAAAGGGAGTATTCGAATAGTGACCGGTACTCAAAGACAATAGGGATACCTAGACAGCAGTAGGTATTCAACGATAAAGGGATATTTGGTCAGTCACAAGTATCAATACTCTGGGGACAACTCGAATAGGTCGAGTGTCAGGAAATATGAGTATCCAGACGGTGGCCGATACTCAAAGACAATGGGATGCTAAGACATTTGCAAGCATCAAAACTCAATGGACAATTCGAATAGGTCGAGTGTCAAGAAGAGAGTACCTAGACAGTGGTAGGTACTTTAAGACAAATGGGGACATGGATATGTTTACCTGGCAATATTTCTGATCTCTGAGAGTATGTATACTATTTGCACAGTATGCACACATGATTGTATATGCAGTAAATTCATGAGTTAAATGGGATTCATGCATGACAATTTTGTCAGCTTTGGCATCATCCGAATTCCACTGGGGAAAATTTGAAAGACAACCTTCATTCCAAATGTAGATGTCTTGAGCATGCCAGATGAGGGACTTTCAGTCTGAAAGGACTTTCCACTCTCTCTCTCATGGAAAAGGCTATCCTAACCATTGATGCAGGATTTATAAGGACCACACTTCTCACTGTCATCATGTCAGTAGGGGTCTGAGTATTCTCGCAAGTGGTACGACTTTACCAATGTGAGAGGTCTTTGTTGAAATTGTGATGAAGACTTGGTCAATAGCTTATCAAATGGGACCGTCGAGGTCAAGGCTCATGAACGAAGTGCCGCACGATCATCTCCCGGGTTTGCAAGTCAAGAGTCCTGCGAAAAGAGATAGAATAGTCTTGCTCGTACTTCTTCGAGCGATGCTTATAGACATATGAAATCCTACGTTAATTGAAGTGCCCCTAGTCTGAAGAGACTTTTACAATGGGATGTAATGTAGGCTTGATTCATGTGTAAAAGGGTGAGAGCTAGTGATTGCCTTGGCATTTGTCACCAGTCTTTCTTCTCACTGTCAAATGGAGGTTCTATGGACAGCAACATTTTCTTGGCTGTATTTTTGACTGGGGGGCATTGGCCTTGCTTTTACCGGGCACCTTTTTTCATGCCCCTATTTTTATTCAGTTCTTCATTTATGGGCATTGACCTTGCTTTTACCCAGGTACACTGTTTTTTATGCCCATGTTTTTTTATTCTTGTTGCTTGAGAGCTGATCTTGACAAGCTTAATTGAAGCACCGTTATTAGACTCTTGAGTCTTCATCTTCAACCGGCGCTCAGGCTATGACAATAACTTCTGCTTTGTCTCGATGTGAGGGTAAAACTACAGACTCACTTGGGTTGTACAATGAATACAAGTGCGTAAAGAAAGAATTGCTCTTCATGACTCTAGGGCACTTAAATTAATGCGAGTGTTCATATGCAATAAAGACACTTGAAGATTGATGCAAGTGCAAGCAAGAAAATTTCTATCCCCTTTCTCACCTTGTGATGCTAACTTGCTTTTGACTTGCCCCAGTGTGGGGTGGTTCTTTGACGGGAGTATAGCATAAATTTGTCAGTGTATGTGGCTCAATGGGGTGAGCGATGGAATGCCTCTCACTATTTTGGTTATCATACTATTCGCGAGAGAACTCTTTACCCTGCAGCCATGGAATTTTCTGCACTCATCTCACAAGTGTATAGACGGGGGGAATTGTGTGTAGGATATGGCTTGCCTTTCATCATTCTGACGCGCCTCATTCAGCATGCTCAATTAATCTTGTATTCTTCACTTAACTGTCTATTATGATAATCCTTAGTGGAATCAGTGACTTAGACAGGCAAAATCATCATGCAGAATTCATCTGGAAGTGACATGCAACATTTTGAATATGATGGAGTTTGAACTTTTCAAAACAAGTGAATGGTTTTGGCTCAAAAAGACATTCTTGGTAGCTTTAAGGGTCAACAGAATAGTATTGTTAAGTTTTGAACATCAAAAGGGTTATTCACAAAGGGGTGTCGATGGTTGTCCCTATTGATTAGGGATATGACACATGAATGATCAACCAAGGATTAGGGATTTGATCGGGTGTCTCTGCTTTTGCCCATGTCATTGATTTGTTATCCTTGTTTTTGACAGTCAAGTGATCCTGCAACAAACAAGAGGGAATGTATTAGTCATGAACTCTTTCAAGAGTCGAATAACTGGAGTCGATACAACTTTACCCTTCACTGGTTTGCAGATGATTGGGTGAACCTGAGAGGGGGACACGAAGTCCTATGTCCTTTGCTTCGTTAGGTTCAATTATTCTCTGAATTGGCTCCTGGATGACATGTCTTTTTACACGAAGCCAGGTGAATTTGATGTGGGTCATTTCCATGTACTAGCTTGACCAATATTGATTTGCCAAACCTAACCATCAAGTTTGGCTCTTGAATCCTGATGCTTCCTGCCAATAAGGGGAATATGTCAAAAGTGAATTCAAAGAGGGGGGAGTATTGGAAACGATACCAAATTACTCCTCTCCAAAGTCTGTATTTGCTGACTCCTAGGGATATTTGAATATCGATGACAGCCTTTTTGTCTCGGCACAATTTGACATTTCTTTCGATTGGCCTTCCTCACTCATGGCCATGTATGCATGATTGATGGTTGTCGATTGATCTTCAACGCCTTCTTTTTGTGGAATTTTTCTTCTGTCTTTGACTATGGCAGCATTGAGCAAAGTCATGTACCTCAAGCTTCTATGGAATCTGAGATAAAAAATCTCAAGCTTTCTGATGGCAATTACTCCTTGGAAGAATATGCGTCTAGAGTGAAGCTTCTAGATTCCAAAGTCATTGTCCAGGGTGTGGGGCTATAGATCGCCTTGACTGTCTAGATTTTCTCCCCATTGACAGTAATCACTTTAAAGGAAGAGAAGGAACTTCTTCCTTATGTTTTTGGGCTCGTCAAAGTTGAAACTGTAACATCTAGCTGTTTGGGTGCGTCGTGCGACAAAATAGTCATTTGGCTTAAGATGGAGCTGGGCAGGAGTGAGGCATGTCATGGATGCTTCGATTCAACTGTATACCTGTACCTATTACGTCTCACCTTTTGTATCCTGAAAATAGAAGAGAGGGGTTATCATTTCCAAAATTATATTCAAAGAATAAGACTCACCCTTTTGAAATGGGATGCTTCTTTCTGTTTGCCCCCGTTTTCTTGGCAAGGTGTCTTCGAATTTGGCAAGTTCACATGATGTGCTTGCTTCAAATGCCCCTTGTTACACTAAGTCAAAGGGGGTGGGTATGATCTTCTGAGACATGAAGTGAGTGAGTTAGAAAGACAAACATGATTTAATAATCTTGTTTTGACAAAAGCTTTTGGCAATAAAGCATTTTTTGTTTTCAAAAGTATATATCTTTGGGGGAAGAAAGCATGAGGAAGCCCAAATTTCGGTATTCTTCTTGGATGATAATTTTTTCATGGTTGGATAGCATCACCGGGCTGGTTTGGGATACCACCTCATGCTCTCAAAATATTTTCAACTTTTTTCAATAAGTGGATTTACATTTTGGAAAAGTGTTTTCAAAAGTTAGTTCCTCGAGCGAAACTGATAAAAACAAGCCAGACTTAAGAAAGATGTACAAGCTCCCACATAGGGGAATACAAAAGAAAATTAAAAAGGGTTCTACTCGAGCGGGCCTGCACCCATTTCCCCTTATGGTCCTTCATTGATGGTGTTCATGAAAAGGTCTCCAAACATGGTGGTCATGTCATCTGGCCCTTCTTTCTCTGTTGCTAAGGGTGGCACTTCATT
Source organism: Eucalyptus grandis (assembly GCF_016545825.1). Classification (NCBI taxonomy): domain Eukaryota; kingdom Viridiplantae; phylum Streptophyta; class Magnoliopsida; order Myrtales; family Myrtaceae; genus Eucalyptus; species Eucalyptus grandis. The sequence continues at coordinate 54,933,376 of NC_052616.1, read as the reverse complement.
GCCTGAATAATACCCGGCCTTCACCAGTCCTTGATAGATGTCAGCGGTATGTGCTTCGACATTTCTGCTCTAACTATCTTCAAAACTGAATACCGCGTTTACTTTGTCGGTGTGATCAGGGAGCGGATTGTCTTGGAATGAGAAAGCTTTAGTGTCTAACAGGTTCTAGATTCGACTCTTGAGGGCGAAGCACTCATCAGTTGAATGCCCTACTTCTTCCATGTGATAGTCACATATTTTTGACGGGTCATAGTTGGAAAAACTTTCAGCGTTGGGTCGTTTTGGCTCAATTGAAAGGAGGTTATTTTTCCGAAGGACTGCCAGTACTTGTGACGAAGATCCAGGAAGAGGAGTAAATTGTCTCTTATTGTTGTAACGCTGAGATGGCTGACGGCTGGTGGTCTGTTGCTGTCTTGCACTTGTCTGAATTGTTGGAGAATGATTATAGGTTGCATTGACATCTACCAGGGGTTCTTTATCTTTCTTCATGCTGAACTTGCCCGTGGATGCAGGTTTAGTGAACCAACCATCCCTCAACCCTATCTCGATTTGCTCCCCTACTGGAATGAGTTGATTAAATGATTCAGCGATCGTGGTTACCATTCGATTGCGGTACTCGTAAGGGAGGGTTTTGATAAACATCTTTCTCAGCTCGAAATCTGTTGGTTCAGGACTGATTTGGGCGGCCAGATTCCTCCATCGGATAGTATATTCTTTGAACGATTCATGCTTTTTCTTTTCAGTACGCTTGAGATCCTCACGAGAAGGGGTAATGTCCATTATGAACTTATACTGCTTGAGGAATGCTTCACTCACTTCGCTCCATGTTTCGAGGAGATTCATGTTCTTTGTAATGTACCACCTTAGAGGGCCTATTAGACTTGATTGGAACAACTGGATCATTAATGGTGCATTATTAACGTATTGGGTCATTCGAACCAAGTACATTTGCAAATGAGCCCTAGGGCAAGTCGTGCCATCGTACTTCTCAAACTCAAGCATTTTGAATTTTTCCGGCATTTTGACATTGGAATAAATGGAGAGGTCCGTCAAAGTAGGATCTTGAAGGCCTTGCAGTTGTTTCAGCTTCTCCTCAAGCTTTTCGAGGCGTTTGTCATGCTCAACTTTAGACAAACTGTTTGGCCTAGCTTTCTCGATCATGGTTGGGTGCGGATCATCCTCCAATTCGGGCATGTTATCGTTGATATCTCCACCTTGATCACCCCTAGTAGATGATTGTGGCAACAATACCTCGATTGAGGCCGGGGCGGGAGTGAGTTTGCCTTGGATGGAGTCTATCTGCCTTGAGAGTTGTTGAAGCACATTGAAGACCTGTTTCATTTCGTTTTCCATGACCGCAACACGGCTTGGTACATTCTCTTCGGCCATTCTTGCTCTTGCTTTTGAGCGAGTTTGGATCAGCGAACGTGATTACCTAGCCATGAATAAACAAGCATGTGTGAAGACAAGGCGTAGATAGGGAGTTTGTCCATGATGACGACCTAATCCTACTCTTTTGTTTATTCATGAAACGGTAGAGGATTTCCTAAGCATGAATTGAAAAATGGCATGTGACATGCTAGCATGGGCTAAAAGGCTATTCAATTCGAAAGGCGAAGAAAGCATGAATTGTAACAAATTTTGAAAAAGACTTCTATCCCTTTTTGAGGCAAATGAAAAATCTTGCAAAAAAGAACTTTTTAACACGCTTAAGAATAAAAACACCAACTGAAAGTAATTTCATTTGCAATTAAAAAAAAACTTTATGACAATTACTCCCAAATTTAGATGACCGTGATATTAAATCCTACACTAATCATGGACTACTCAATATATACAGGAAGGTAAGTAAATTGCAAAGTACACGAAATAAAAACTTCACGCGAGAAAATTGATGGCAATCACATAGACATGCGCATGATATGTGCGGCTCGATTTCTAACTGAGAAGGTTTGTTGAAATTAAAAGGATATCCACCCGTCGCAGTCTCGCGTTAGCAGCATACCCTCCTAACCTCGGCTAAGAAACTCGGGGAAAAGAAAGGCAACCTCTACATCGCAGTCTTACGTTCGAGGTCATATCTTTCTTAACACCATCCTAGAAATCCTATGGCGGCCCAGTCGTCCGGGCTGGGTTGTGTGTGCCATGTGTAGTGCTAAAACAAAAAGCATGCACAACAATTTATAATCACAAGATAATCTATTTTAAGCAAAATTAAAATAAATTTCTAAGCTTTTGACCTGCATGAAGAAAAAACCTAAGTCGAAAGAATTTAAACAAGACAAAAATGGCCTAAGTCCTCAAAGTCCCCGGCGGAGTCGCCAAGCTGTCGCGACCTCTTTTTTTCTGGCGCTCGCAATTGGGTACGAGCGCCTAAGGAGGCTAATGGCTCGCTGAATTTATTAAGCCCGAACTCTCCCAAGTCCACCAATTCACGACTTAATGGTTCAAGTTTTTAACCTGTAAATCAAATTTTAAATTGGAGTCGCCACTAATCGATTTGGGGTGGGTTGATTAAAAACCCAAGTGAAGTATCGGGAGAAATACTCACTCTGCGCAACCGAGAGAAATTAGGATCGGGGACTTGATTACACTAGTTAATCACTAATGCCCTTTCGGTACCTAATCTTGTTTAAACCCCGAGGTTTTTTGGATGTTCGAGGGATTTTCCATGCATTTTTGGGAAGAAAAGTATTTTTTGAGTCTTTTTTCATTTTGGACATAAAGAGATTCTTTGGATTTTTTGGTATTTTTGGAAAAATACAAGTCTTTTTTGGCTTTTTCTGATTTTTTTGGCTTTTTCATTAATTTTCGGCTTTTTTGGATTTTTGGCATTTTTTTGGATTTTTGGCATTTTTGGAAAATTTCAAAATATTTTTGGAAAATAATTTTTTTATTTTTCTCGATTTTTTAGAAAATAAAACATTTTCAACATTTTTTAAATATTTTTCGATTTTCTGGAAATTAAAACATTTTATAATATTTTTTCGAAAATAAATTATTTTTGATTTTTTAAAATAAATTATTTTTGATTTTTCATTTATTTAAAATATTATAAAAACTGACCGGTCGGATCCACGGGTTGGGTCCGACCCGGCCGGCGACCCGTACGCGGACTCGGGTTTTTCCTCTTTTTTTTTCCTTCAAAACAACGCCATGGCCGGGCGTTTGGGGACGCCCGGCCCGGTCCGACGACCCGGGTTCCTAGCAGAACCCTACCCGGATCCGGCTCCGGTCACCTCACCCATCCTCCAGCAACCCCTCGAACCGCAAACCCTACCCGATTTTCCGGGTCTGGATCCGCTTTGCAACCCGGAAAATCGCAAACCCTAGGGTTTGCGAATCTGCGGCGCCGAAGAGGAGACCGAAGCGATCTTGCGGCGACGACGGCCATGGCGGTGACGGCAACGACGATGGGGACCACGACGATGGCGATGACGACAAAATGGGATCGCGATGGACGGCAGGGACGATGGCGACGGCTTTTTTTTTTACCTTCTCTTGAACGAAGGCGATGACGGCGACGGCAGGGGCTGATCTACAATGGCAACGGCCACGGCGAGCAACGACGAAGCTGAGGGGCTTGATCTGCGACGGTGGAGGCCACGGCAAGGCCTGGTCTTGGTCGGATCTCGCCGGGGCTCTCTCTCTCTCTCTCCCTCGGGCTCGCCCTTCGAGCTCCCCGAAGTCTCTTAGGGGACCCCAAGCCTCGGCTGGCCTCTCTCTCTCTCTCTGTCTCTCTCTGTGTCTCCCTCTGATCTCTGTGTCTCCTCTTCGTCGGGGATGGAGGGCCTATTTATAGGCCGTGGGGTGGCCGGTCGACGGAGCTCGACCAGCGGTTGCCACGGCCTTCACCGGCCGAACCGGCGTCCCATCCGACGCCAGCTGCCCCTTGCTCCACGTGCGTCGTCGCTGCTCCTCCCCTCCGCTCCGGCGTCGCGCCCCCTACGCGTGCGCTGCAACTGCGCGAGGAAGAAGAAGACCCGGCTGGGCTGGGCTGAGGCAGAGATGAGCCGAGGGCCCATGCGGAGGCTGCTTCTCTTCTTTTCTGCTTTTTTCTGTTTTTTTGCTTTGTTTTGTTGTTTATTTATTATTCAATAAAGAAAATAAAAACTTAATTAATAAAATAAAATAAAATAAACCTAAATAAAATTAAGGCGTCAACAACGGTGTTCTAGTCGAGTTGCTCATCCACCAGCTTGGACAAAGGATTATATATGTGGTTCTTCAAGATCGTCAGATACTCATTATCCTATCTCGTCTTACATTTCATTTGATGAGCTATCACCAGAACATCTATGTTGCATAAGCCGTATTTCTAAAGAACGAGAACCTTCTAGTTATAATGAGGCCAAAGATGATCCTCATTGGGCCATGGAGGCTGAGTTACATGCTTTGATAGAAAATCATACTTGTGATATCGTACCATTGCCTGCTCATCGCAAACCAATTAGATGTAGGTGGGGTTTACAAGATTAAATACAGGGCATATGGTTCTGTAGAGAGATATAAGGCCCGATTGGTGGCCAAGGGCTTTACACAGCGAGAAGGTTTTGATTATCATGAAACTTTTTCACCTGTTGCAAAAGATGTCATAGTTCGTTCTTTCCTATCGGTTGCTACTTTTCGTGACTGGCCGTTGCATCGAATGGATGTGCATAATGCCTTTTTACATGGTGATCTGGATGAAGAAATCTACATGGATCTTCCACCAGGATTACGGAGATAGGGGGAGTCTAAGGCATGTCATCTTCATAAATCTCTTTATGGACTAAAGCAAGCCTCTCAACAATGGTACGCCAAGTTTACTAATGCACTTATAGCCGCTGGATTCAAACAATCTAAATATGACTATGCCTTATTCACTTGGACAAAAGGTATGTCATCTATTTACTTGATGATTTATGTTGATGACATACTTATAATGGGAAATGATGATTCTGATGTGAAGAGACTTAAAGAGTATTTACACTCTACCTTCCATATCAAAGATTTAGGGCCTTCTAAATATTTTCTTGGAATTGAGATAGCTCGTTTAGATCAAAGAATCTCTCTCAGCCAATGGAAATTCATAATGCAGATTATATCAGAAGCAAGACTGTTAAGCTGTAGACCAGCCATTATTCCTATCGAGCAAAATGCCAAGCTAACTTCTGTCAACTATGATACTGGCATATCCTCTTCTTCTGATGATCCATTGTTAAAAGATCCGTTGGGATATCAGAGACTCGCAGGGAAACTTATATATCTCATTATGACTAGGCCAGACATTTGCTATGCAGTGTAGACTCTTAGCCAATTTATGCATAGTCTAAAGTAATCTCACATGAATGCAGCCTTGAAGATTGTGAGATACTTAAAGACATGTCCAGGCTTAGGGATACTTCTTTCTTGAAAGTGCACCATGGAAATGATGGCTTACTGCGATGCAAATAATGTGACATGCCCTATGAGCAGAAGATCTATTACCAGATTCTGTATGAAATTTAGGGAATCATTGCTCTCATGGGAGACAAAGAAGTAGTCTACTGTATCTCTATCTTCAGCTGAAGCCAAGTATCGATCTATGGCCAAGACTGTCTGTGAAATAGTTTGGTTAAGGGGTTTATTTTAGGATCTCAGGGCATGAATTAAACGACTGACTACACTCTTTTGTGACAATGATTCAGCACTCAAACTTGCAGCAAATCTTGTATTGCATAAGAGGACAAAACATATAGAAGTCGATTGTTACTTTACTCGAGAAAAGATTCAAGAAGGAGTTATCGAGACAAGAGGGATCAGAACCTCGGAGCAACCAGCAGACATATTCACTAAACCTCTTTGCAAAAGACAACATGCATATCTTCTAAACAAGCTTGGCGTCTTGGACATATACAAGCCACCGACTTGATGGGGAGTGTTGGAAGATATGATTCAGCAAATTGTATCTAATTGAAAATTGATAGAGAATCGTGTATATTTTAGGATTAGAAAAATAGGGGAATACTTATTTTCCTTTATTAATTCCTTCTTTGTAATTAAATACATTGTACATTACAGAGATTACAATCAATAGAGAGAATACAATTTTCTTCTCCTATTTTTCTCCTTCCTTCCCGACGCCTTTTTCTTCGGTCTTCTAACATAGTCACCTCATTTTGTCCAAGTCAAGGTTGTTTCATGTTATTTACTTTGAGATATAATCATGATTTGTTTAGGTACCACTAATAGGGGTCTTGTCCCAGGGCATGATAACAATGCCATGTGTATTTTTTGCCTAACACTATATCGAGTTTTACTTTTCTTATAGTTTTCTGTTTTCCGTATTTTCATATTTATCTCGTTTTCGTGTGTTTTTCATGTGTATGCTTGATGGATACCCATTTTTGCTAGCAACCATACACGATAATTTAGTAGGATGTACCTAAGGGTTTAAGATTTGACAAGGCCACCTGAAAACATGTTTTCAATAAAAATGAAGCAAGTTCAGGTGTTGAAAAACAATTAGTGTAATCAAGGCCACGTTCCTAAAATCTCGGGATAAGAACGCTTCAAGTGCCAAAAGTTGGCACAAAGGGACACTTAAGTGCCAAAAGTTACGAAAGGTACACTTAAGTGCCACATTCGAAAAACGGATCACTTAAGTGCCACTCCGGCCAAAATCCGGCCAAAAGGCTGACGTGGCATTTTCCGACGAATTTCCGGCGAAATGAACCCAAAACGACGCCGTTTTGCGTTGACGTGGCAAATAATGCAAAAACGGCGTCGTTTTGACCGACGTATTAAAAAAATAATAAATAAATTAAATAAATTAAATTTAAAATTAGATTAAGTTAAAATATTAAAAAATAAAAATTTTAAAATTAGATTTAGTTAAAATATTTAAAAAATAATAAATTTAAAATTAAATTTAGTTAAAATATTAAAAAATAATAATTTAAAAATTTTAAAATATAAAAATAATTCAAATAATAATTAATTTAAAATTACATTTAGTTAAAATATTGAAAAAATAATAATTTTAAAATTAAATTTAGTTAAATATTAAAAAATAATAATTTTAAAATTAAAAAATTTAAATAATTAAAAAATAATTTTCGAATGAGATTTAGTTAAAAATTAAAAAAATTAAAATTAAATTTAGTTAAAATTTTTAAAAAATAATATTTAAAAAAAATAAAATTTATGAAAATAAAAAAAAAAATTATTTTAAAATTATTTTTAGTTAAAATATTTTTAAAAAATAATTTTAAAATTAAATTTAGCTAAAATATTAAAAAATAATAATTTTAAAATTAAAAAAATTAAAAAAGGGGGGCGATGGCTAAGGCTCCCTCAACCACCGGCCCCCTTTTTATTAATTTTATTAATTTTTTAAAATTTTTTTAATTTTAAAATTATAATTTTTTAATATTTTGCTAAATTTAATTTAAAATTATTATTTTTTAATATTTTAACTAAATCTAATTTAAAATTATGATTTTTTATTTTTAAAAAATTTATTTTAAAATTTTTAATTTTTAATATTTTAACTAAATTAAATTTTAAATTATTTTTTAAAATTTTTAACTAAATCTAATTTTAATTTTTTTAAATTTTTAAAATTTTTAATTTTAAAATTATTATTTTTTAATATTTTAACTAAATTTAATTTTAAAATTATTATTTTTTCAATATTTTAACTAAATATAATTTTAAATTAATTATTTTTGAATTATTTTTAAAATTTTTAATTTTTAATTTTTTAATTTTTAAGTATTTTAACTAAATTTAATTTTAAAATTATTATTTTATAAATATTTTGACTAAATCTAATTTTAAATTTAATTTATTTAATTTATTTATTATTTTTTTATCCCATGAGTCCAAAACGACGCCGTTTTTGCATTATTTGGCCATGTCGCATGCAAAACGGCGTCGTTTTTGGCTTCGATTCGCGGAAAAATGCCACGTCGGCATTTTGGCCGGATTTTGGCCGGATTGGCACTCAGTGATCCATTTTGCCGATTTTGGCACTTAAGTGTACCTTTCAGTAACTTTTGGCACTTAAGTGTCCTTTTGTGCCAACTTTTGGCACTCCAGGGGTCCTTGTCCCCTAAAATCTCTAGTTCATGAAAAGTGAAATGTCCTCTTACATTTCACTTAGTCCCTAGCTGGCTTAGAATAGGTTAGTGATGCCACAAAAGTGAAAGAACACTAGGTAAATCATAATGAACCGAGTCAACTGAATGTTGCAAATTGGTTGAGTTTGGGAATCTATGCCAAGCATTTGCACAACCTCGTAAGAGGCTCTGGCTACTTTCACTCGGCAAGTGATCACCCTAATAGACACTTGATCCCCGAATCTCACTTGGGGCCAGTCGTGACACATGCTAACAAAGAAACTTATTCATAATGAATATTCATCTTTATCCTTCATATGCATTGTTCATTACCCATAACTCGCACATAAAACTTTGAAAATACATTTTGATAACCTTAATTCATAATTGAATTTCTTCAAATCCCATTGCTTTGCAACACTCTAAATTATTATCTCCAAATAGTTCACAAAACTTAACAAATCCTAAATTGGCCGTCACAATTTGAAATTCACATAACCATAAATTAATTTTAAATGCCACATTTGCATTTTTAATGGAAAATGTTAACGGTATTAACTTTAAGACTCGATTGAAACAATTTGACAAGTTTTAGGACTTAATTGCACTTTTTATAAGTTTTTGGGACTCAATCGTTTTTTTGGGACTTCAAGAAGACTTATCCCTTCTTCTTTTTGCCTTCAAGTGCAGGAGCTATTGTAGGAGGAAAAGAAAGTGGGTTACATGGGCTTGAGCTTTGGGCTGAGGTGACTTGGACTTGGGCCAATTGTTTTCTTACTTTTTTTTATAAGCCCAATTCTTACCCATCTAACAGCACGTGCTTACAAAATGAATTGAGAGCAGGGGAAATGTCGTCAATCCTGATGATGGTTCTTACGAGTAAGTGGCGGATTCTTTTCACTGGTACGAGATGTTTATGGCACCATTTAGGTATTTTAATGAGAAATGATTCGATGTTAGTCTTTAATTTACTATAAACCAATAGTCTATTATAGATAACAAAAAATCAAATAATAGATGGTTATAAATTGTTGTGGAGCTCACTCCTTCAAGAGTTTGTGACTTACAACAAGTTATTATTCTCATAGTGGCCCAAAAACTGTTATACTAGCAAAGCCTTATTTTTATACCTTTAGTTTTCCATTTCCCCCTAAATCCAATACCTAGCCTCTTACTACCATTAGGATGCGTTCTCAAATTTCTATTGTTTCCTTTGCCTTCAAGAGACTTAAAAAATTGGAGTACCTATTAGGAAAGTCCCACATCATAGAATTTATATAATGTTGAGTAATTAATATATCTTAGTTAACTCATAACTTATTGGCTTAACTTTTTAAGTAAAAGTTGGTCCAATTGGATATGTTGATAGGCTCAAGGGTGTCCATTGGGAGGCTGCTTATCAATCCACCATTGTTTAGTATTCAAGGAGGGGACGGCAGCAATCAATGTAGAAACAAATCTAGAACTGCCTGGTTCTCTTAATAAATATATTACGAAGGTCTTACCTCTATTGCATCATCTGTCATTTCTTTATGCCCTATTGGTTTCGAGTTTGTTAGCTAAGTTGCTATTTTGCAATTGGACTTTGTTTTGAATGGCAAATTGATTACAAGTGGTAAAATTTCTTTACGAAGACCTGTGGGAATTTGACCACAGCATAAGAATGGTGGAGCTGCCAATTTAAGTTCTCTCAGATTTACACTATCTGCTGCTAGAAGTTCTAGTAGGTGAGCAATAATGGCTATATCAGCACATGATATGCAACATGGAATCAGCACCATTCCTATAGTTCTTTTCTATGGAAGGGAGAACTTATATTCCTCCATCCAATAAAACCACACACACACATATTTACAAACAATCTTTCATGTCTAAAGGTTCAAAATATAATTAGCATCAAAGATTCAATTTGTACTTAGATGTACAAGACATACCATATATATATATTAATATAAAATCCTTCCATGTCTATAGGTTTAGACATGATTAGCCTCGAAGAGAAGACACTTAGTACGTGACATTGGTGTTTGCTCCGTGTTCATCACTTGATGAGAGTCGAATGTGCAGACCTAAAGGTGGATTGGTCTGATCCGAGCTCTTCCATCGGTCTTTCCGTGCTGCTAGTGCTGGGGAAGAAGGCCAGTTGTTGGGGCAATTCTAGAGGAGAAAGGTGGCTGTCCAACGCGTTGACTACCACCGCCATTGTGGGTCTATAATTTGGATCTTGCTGTACACATGCTAAACCGATTTTGAGACATCGAACAACTTCATTTCCTGAATACGTCTCCCCAATCGCCGGATCTAATACTTCCAATGGCCTACCGGCTTTCCATTTTTTCCACGCCTAAAAGCAGTTAATTAAGAAAAAACTCTCAGTATGTCAAATTTGCTTTTAACAATTTAGTTATAGAGTCAATTTGTGTAACTTACATAGCTAGCAAGACCTTCACCCCATTTGCTTGCGAGAAGGATATATTCTTCTCACCGCTAATAAGCTCAAGAAATAGTACACCAACACTATAGACATCAGACTTCTCAGAGAAGTCACCATTCATTGCATACTCAGGTGATATGTAACCGCTGCAAACAATAATTTATCAACAATAAAAGCATACGGAAGCATAGAAAGTAGAGAACAAAGCATAGCAATACTTACAGGGTTCCAATGACTTTTGGTGTTTGCTTGTGTTTGACCATCTTTGAAAATCCTTGCCATGCCGAAATCTGAAATCTTCGGGTTCATTTCACTATCCAACAAGATGTTGCTTGGTTTTAGATCACGGTGAATGATTCAAGTCGAGAGTCCCGATGTAGATAGAGCACTCCTCGAGCAACCCCACATGCTATTTGGTAACGTGTCGACCAATTCAATTGCCTACTCTTTTGAGGATCTGCATATATGCACAATTAAAATGCAGGTATCTTCGATTAACAAATACTCTTGTATAGATTTTGTGGAAGTAACTTTAGGTTCCAAAAGTTAGTAAAAGATTCAACATAATTTGAGGCTAATCACATATTCAAATCAACATGGAAAGCAATGGCTAAGAAACATATTGAAATGCAGCTTACCAAATAAAAAGTAGTCAAGACTTTTATTTGGCACAAACTCGTAGACAAGCAGTTTTTGTTCACCCTCTAAGGAAAATCCGAGAAGCTGCACAAGGTTTCGATGTTGAAGCTTCGCTAGCAATATGACTTCATTCTTAAATTCAACGGTCCCTTGTTCTGAGCTTTGAGATAGTCTCTTCACAGCTATCAGTTGTCCATTTGGAAGCTTACCCTAAAAGTTTAGTATTTTGATGATTAAGAACACATTAATTGCTTTGATCAAAACATTTCAAAATTAGGAAATTTAAGATTTTCAAGTATTTTTTTACACTAAAGGACTTTCAAGTATAATAATTGACAGTACCTTGAAAACTTCGCCAAATCCGCCCTCTCCCAATTTGTTTTGATGAGAGAAATTGGCTGTGGTGGCTCTTATGGTGGCTAAATCATACTGCGGGGACTCGGCATCTGTAACTACATCCTCCTTTGTAATTTCATTTATGCCTAAAAGATGAAGAAACACGAGATGGTTATTTCACCCGGAGCATGGAACAGTACATCAAGTCTATCAAAGAATATGACAAAGGTACATATTTCGTACCATTTCGATCTCCTTGGACATCTGCGTACGTCCCGGTCGCTTTCTTTGGACAAAAACAACAAGCAAAGAAGAAAAACACTAGGCCTTCGCCAACGCCGATGGCAACAACAAGGATTATCCCAGTAGATTTATTGCTTTTGCCTACATAATAGCATCACCATATGTCTTTAGTTAAATGAGATTCTACAAACTAAAATTGATAGGTCAAAACAAATGTCAAAAATAGAGAAAACCAAAAAAAGGACGCTTAAAGAGACCCACAATGCATAATCAGTCCATTCAGTCCCACGTGAGTGCACCATAAATATATAGGGGAATATCCCTTAATTGATTAAAAGAGACCTTGATTCGGGCGCATCAAGTTCTATGGAACAATTCTCAAATCCAACTCAAATTTCATTGATTGATCCAGCCAATCCTTACTCTTGCAAGCAAAGGCCAATTTTGGCTAATTTTGATTTGATGGGTTCAAGATTGAAGATGTTGAGTCCATAGGGAAGTTGTCGATTCAATGGACTAGTTGTCAATTTCATGCTGATCAATCAAAACTATTAAGATGTCGATTTACCAATTTGTTGTCAACTTTGAGACTATAATCACTACTTAAGAGCTACCTAGCAACCCAAGGCTCTTCTGGTTGATATCCATGGTTGTTAATTGATATTCTAAGGTGGATATTTGCCTTTCAAGACTGGTGGACGAATTTGGAAAGTCTTATCCTAGCCATTATGCATAAAATCTCAGTTAAATGCATTTAGTCTTAGTTACTAAGCTTCTTAATTCTTAGTCTTTCATTAGTCTTTATTATGATGTGAATTTCAAGAGTCTTCATTATGTGAATACCTCAAGAGTCATCTCGGTTTGTAGGATTTCAAGAGTCATTTTCTTTTGTTTAGAAGTATCCCTCTATAAATAGAGGTGTAATCTCATTTGTACGAGACAAGAACTAGATTTGATGAATATTGTTAGAGATATTTAGGGTATCTTCTTTCATTCTCGGTATCTATTTTGATTATGCATATCTGAAATGATTTCCTTAAATTGTCATCTATTCAAGCCTATAAGTAGGCTTGATGTACTCTTTTTTATGATATTGAAAATGTATAAAATTTCTCTATTTTGTTTTATTATTATTCTACATGGTATCAAAGCCATCACCCGTTACCGCTAAAATTTCTCTCTTAAAAAAAAAATGCCGACCCAAATCAAGCGTCACCTGGCATTGACCAGCCCTATCCAACCCTAATCAAATCCGGCATCGCATAACTCCATCCAACTCAGATCTAGCATTGTCTGGTGTCACGTAATCTCATTCATCCTAGTTCCAGTGTTGACTAGCCAAGATCTAACACCGATCGAGCTTCTCGGTTCCCTAGGAAAACTTTGTGATAGGAAAGGATGTTATTCAATACTTTGTTCCTATGTCTGAATTGTTGGTTCGATTGGTTACTGCTATTGTGACAAACTAGTTAAGCCATTAATATGAAGTGGTTTATTGATGTAATTTTTTTTTTATTGTGTTGGATTATTCGACTATTGAGGTTGAATCATTTGAATGAAAATATTGTAATAGTTTTCTTATTAATATTGAAAAATAGGTGATTCTGATGACTAAGGTCAATTCCACTTCCCTAAAAATATTGATAAGAAGCTTGAAGGTAGTACCAACTTTCAACAATAGAAGAAAATTGTAAAGCTAACTTTGACATGTGGAGCATATACACTTGACTAGGCCTAAATCCAAGAATGATGCAATATTCTTAGTTAGATGTTGAACTCTATGGAGAGTAATATAGTTGATCTAATAACTCATATTGACATGGTTAGAACCATGGAAGTATTTGGGTGCATTGTGTTATGGCCAAAATAACCTTTAACGGATTTATCAGTTATTGCAAGAATTTCACCGATCCAATAGGAAGAGGTATTCCATTATACAATACTTTGCTGATTTTAAGAGGATGTATGAGGAGTCGAAAGCTCTTCTCCCTATTTTAGCCAATGTTTAGCAAATGTAACTTTAGAGTGAACGATTGGTTGTAATGGGATCCCTAGGAGGTTTCGATCTATACTATAAAATTATTGGATCTCATATTATTGGAGGAGAGACTATTGCATCACTCACAAATACATTTGCTTGAGTTCTTCAAGTATCTTATGAGTTTTCTCAGGACACCATATTAGTTTAACTCTTATTTCCCACTCTCGAGCTGGTGGTAGTCGTAGGAGTGATAGAGGAAACCTTGGAGGACATAATGGTCATGGTAGCCTTGGTGGTGGCCGAGGCACAAGAACATGGAGAGGCCAAGGCCAATGGTAGCTTTATGGATAATCCTACATTTCTACTGATAGCTTAGGGGCTATCCGAACTTATCATTAATGTAGTGAACCTAATCACATTCATAAATTTTGCTACAAGTTACCTAGGAGACTAGGGCAATAACAATAATAATATACAAATGCTGCAAATGCTGCAACTAGTACCGATTCTTCTTCTTTGCCATAGTCTTCTAATTCAACGTAATAGTTATGTCTAATGAGAAATTTGCTTAGTATAAGCAATTTCAAATTTCACCGTCTACTTCTTTCACTACTACTTTAGTATAGATAGGTAATACCACTGCATGCCTTTTGGTTACTTCTTATCCTTGAATCATAGATTTGGGGCCTCTGATTTTATGTCAAGTATTTTAGGTATATTATCCTCTCTTCTCCATTATCATCCACTATTACCCTAACTAATGGTTCATCTACGAAGGTAATGAGGTCGATACAATTCATCCAACTCCTTCGTTGCCATTGTCCTTAATGCTTTATCTCCCACAGTTTCCTTTTAGCCTCATGTCTATTAGTAAATTAACCAAAAAATTTTAGTGCTAAGTGTCATTCTACATCAATCCTTGTATTTTCCAAGATTTGGCTAAGAAGAGGACGATTGGTAGAGGGCATGATGTAGGGCACTGTATGTGCTTGAAAATGCTTCATTTATGGCATGCTCTAGTGTTGCTTCCATATATCAAATCCATTGTGGTCTTGGTCATCCTTTGCTTCCTTCAGAAATTATATTCTAGTTATCATTCTCTCTCTTAGTTTAGAATGTGAGTCATATCAACTTGGCAAATTGTTTCAAGTCAATTATCCACCTTGAGTCATTAAGCAAGCAACATCTCCTTTTCCATTAATTAATTCAGATATTTGGGGTCCTTGTCATGTGGTTTCCAATTTGGATTTTAGATACTTATTACTTTTGTTAATAACTATTCTAGAGTCACTTGGCTACATTTAATGAAAATTCGTTTAGAATTGTTATATATTTTGTACCTTTATTTTTGAAATTCATGCTATGTTTGGTGTGTATGTTAAAGTTTTGCGTTCTAATAATGTTTTTTTTTTTTTTTTTTGGGTAAAGGTAGCGTTCTAATAATGTTAATGAGTACTTTTTTGCAAATTTTTCTAACTTTATGACACAACATGGTATAATCCATGAATCTTTCTATTTTGATACACCACAACTAAATGGTGTAGCTAAAAGGAAGAATAGGCATTTATTGGAAGTCACTAAATCCATGTTGTTTGAGATGGCCCCAAAACCCTTTAGTCTAATATTGTCCTAATTGCATGCTATCTCATTAATCGCATGTCTCTTCCTGTTTTGTGAGGTGATATTCTATTTTCTACTTTGTTTCCCAATCAGTCATTGTTAATCTTACCAGCCCATATTTTTTATTGTGACGTGAAATCTGCACAATTGAAAATTTATATGATCTTAATCCATCTTAATTATAGAAAAGACCAAACAACACAACCACCGTGCACCTAACTACTAAACAAGAGCCAAAGTACCTCGTGGTGGAGGCAGCGCATCTGTCTTTGGAGATGACGATGCGGGCAGCGGCAGAAGTGGCTCGCTGATCGGGCCGAAGAACCGATTATTGGTCTCGTACCGGAACTGGCAACTCGGTGCCACGATTAGCACTCCCATCTTCCCGGCACAGCACCATGTGAGCCTCCCGATGACTGTCACCAGGCAGTCGCTGCATTCCTGCTTCGTCAAGTCCGGCGTGCACTGTGTCATCGCGTAGATGGAGTCGAAACCCGTCGATGCGTCCCCTGTCGCATATTTCCTCAAGAAGCTGCCTCCCGCCGCCTCGCCCCGCAGTTCGTCCAGTAGAGTCTTCAGCGCTGAGTTGTACGTGTCCGGACTGGTGACGTTGTTCACGTTGACCACTTGGTAGTCGGGGTCGGTTGCGACTGTGCCGAAGATTGAGGTGCTAGAGTAACGGACGGTGCAGTTCTCGCAGTAGAGGACCGCCGCCTTCCTGAGGGGGCAGAGGCGGCGGATATCGGAGGTCGCCGCTTCGAGGCAGGTGCGGCAGCTCTCGGCAGTGAGGTCACCACGGCAGGAGCCGACAACGTAGAGGGTTTGGGAGGTGCCGGAGACCGCAGCGGAGGCATTGAAGAAGCCGTAGGTGAGGGACAAGGAGTTGGTGGTGGAAATGGAGGAGAGAAGGGCTGTGAGGGTGGTTTGGTAAGTGCCGTTGGCTGTGAAGTTACCGGCGGTGGCACAGATCTCGTGAGGGAAGAGATGGGCGTTCATGGTGGAAGCAAACATGAGCAAAAGAAAGAGAGCGAAATTTGGATGTTCCATTGCTTTGTCAAATTGATTTCGTCTTCAATTCTTTCTTTTGTATACGGATGATGAACAGTGGATAGAGAAGGAGCGAGTGAAGCTTCGTCCATGGGACCCACCAGCGCCGCGTTGCACCATGTGTCGATTGCTGAATGGTCCGACTCCATGGTGAGCCGGAGGGGCCCTAATTCCACTTTCTTTCTCTGAATCCACCCGCCAAGGACCTCCATTTTTTTTTTCCTTTCCGCACTCCTTTTATTTGCTTTGCTCCTTATTTAATTGCTTAATCACTTTTCCTCCTTTCCGATTTTCATGCCAACTGGTTCTACAGTCAGTCAATAGCATGGAGACAAAGAAGTTGCGCGTTGCGGATGATGAACAGTGGATATAGAAAGAGCGACTGAAGCTTCGTCCGTGGGAACCACCAGCGCCGCGTTGCACCATGTGTCGATCGCTGAATGGTCTGACTCCATGATGAGCCGGAGGGGGCCTAATCCCCCTTTCTTTCTCGGAATCCACCCGCGAAGGACCTCCATTTTTTCCTTTCCGTGCTCCTTTTATTTGCTTTGCTCCTTAATTAATTGCTTAATCACTTTTCCTCCTTTCCAATTTTCATTTCAGCTGGTTCTGCAGTCTGTCAAAAGCATGGAGAGAAAAAGTTCCGCGTTGCGGATGATGAACAGTGGATAGAGAAAGAACGGTGAAGCTTCGTCCGTGGGAACCACCAGCGCCGCGTTGCACCATGTGTCGATTGCTGGATGGTCTGACTCCATGGTGAGCCGGAGGGGCCTAATACCCTTTCTTTCTCGGAATCCACTCGCCAAGGACCTCCATTTTTTTTTTCCTTTCCGTGCTCCTTTTATTTGCTTTGCTCCTTAATTAATTGCTTAATCACTTTTCCTCCTTTCCAATTTTCATTTCAGCTGGTTCTGCGGTCTGTCAAAAGCATGGAGAGAAAAAGTTGCGCATTGCGGATGATGAACAGTGGATAGAGAAAGAGCAAGTGAAGCTTCGTCCGTGGGACCCACCAGCGCCGCGTTGCACCATGTGTTGATTGCTGAATGGTCCACCTCCATGCTAAACCGGAGGGCGCCTATGCAATATTTTCTCAATTTTTATTTCCCTTTATTTGGGAAAATGTCATAAATGGTCTCAGACTTTTATTTGGTGTTCAATTCTGTCCATAGACTTTCGATTGGCTCAATTTGGTCTCTGAATTATCAACAAATGTCCAATCTAGTCCTTCTATTTAGTTAAACCGTTAAGTGATGACGTGGAGCACTAATTGATGAAATGGAGCTGAGTTGGATTATTAAAATTATAACTCAATATATACTTTTAAAAAGGAAAACAAATTAGGGCTTCAAAAGCCCTCTTTTCAAAGGGACCATATCTGAGCAGAATCACAAAAGCTTTTAGTGTTGGAATCTAGCAACACCAAACAGATCGAAGAAGAGAGAAAACAAACCTGTACAGTGCAAAGCACCAAAGAATGGTTCCACGAAGCTCAACATCAATGGATCCATCCTTGAGGGAGAATCGGAAGGAAACACCGCCGACGTACACCGTGATTCCACGGGGAATTCGGCCGCCAGTTTGCAAAATCGATCTGCATATCCTCGACCGAGTGCATCAAAGCCCTAGCCCTCAAAGAAGCCTTCTCTCTCATGGCGACACAATTGTATCGGAAGAGATGAACTGATTCGAGGGGGGAAGTATAAAGCATAGCTTATCCATTTTTTATTTAATTTCTTTTGATCGGAATAGCTTATTTGTTTGCGATCCTTTTTTTCACATCGACGATTCTTCTTCCTTCCCAACATCAGACTTCTCAAAATTCTTAGATTGAGACTGGAGCGAAGATGGTTGGGTTGAGGTTAACGCTGGTGACGGCTCGAATCTTGGGGTCTTGGTGGGCGCAACATCCCTCATGCAGGTGAAACTTTGAATTTGCTCAATCGGAATTCAAAAAGTGAAGAACCGTGAGAGCATTGCAATTGAAAACTTTGAAGAGCTCGTGCTTCGTCTACCTTGAATGTGGATGACCCAGGAATTAACCAATGGGATATTGCTCATAATTCGGGAATTGAAGGACTTGCTTCCTAGAAGCAGATAAATTGGTTATCGTTTGAGTTGATTTTGACATTTTCACGTTTGTATACTGATTACACCAGATCCTCCCCGAAGTAAAATTTCAGAACCAAAAAAGCAAGAAGATGTGCAACAATTGAAGAAAGAAAGAGAGGGGGCTTAGGTTGGACATCCGTGTAGTTCAGTGAACTGACACTGAGCACTCACTAAAGGAGAAGGAACAGAGAGGGCTTGACCATACTAGTGTCAGGGAGCAAAATCAGATGCTTTTTGAATTTAATCCATAATTCTTCCCTCCATCAACTTCTCTGTGGTCTCGAGCTGTTAACAGCAAACATATAGCGAAGGAGGAGAAATTAGGAAATAGCAATAGGCCTAGTGATCATGATTGGTTGCAATAAAAAGTTGTTTTTTGAGGAACAACAATGTTAAATTCATTCACTGCTGGTGTTTGCAATGAAAAGTGATGTTCTTACAATGAAAATTCATTGAAGTTGTTACGAAAGAATTTTCATTTCTGCCTCTGAATAAGATTGGCTTGTTATTGTTGATAAAGCCTTACCATAATGGTCATGAATTCACCTGCAAAAGTTGAAAGATGGAATTGATAAACATGCATATGGCTATCAAACCATTTGAGAATGGGAATGCCGACTGAAATTACCTTTATTTAGATCTCTTTTTCATAAACCTTCATTGAGACATGTTTCGCTAAAGTAGCAATCAATGAAACACTCTTTTATAGGATAATATATTCTACTCAAGTAAAACACCTAAATGAGCTTGCAGGCATAAATTTCAAGATGCAGCAACCGGGTGTTGCAAAAAATACGAAGAATAAACTAAATGATTTCAAGTTTTCAAACCCATCGCCATTGCATTAGGTGTTCGCACTCAGAATTGCATGCCGGCTGTAAAAATTAAGTTTCACCGTTGCACTTTCCTCGTCGACGTGGCCACCTGTTACCATTTAGACTCGATATCTACCAAAAAGCATGCTTGATTGAAAGAACTAGTAGAACTCCTCATAGCAGAGTTGGTTGTCGAGTGTAAGCTGCAAACATTTCCTAAAGTAGGATAGTGCGTTGGTTTTTTCCTACTAACATACGAAGAGCATAGCAAATAAAAAATTAACCGGAACGTGTGAAAAGATAATTCATATAGATAGAAGAACAATAGTCTCTGCTCCTTGGGGATCCTTGAAGGTAACATACGCAACTTGAGAATGCTCATTACTAAAAGAGGAAAAACATAGCGTGAACCTCCATGGGAATCTAGTATGTGCTAAAATCGCAAAAAGGCTTCACTATCATCAAAGGGGAGACCAATATGCAATGGAACAAAAAATTAAAAAAAAAAAACAACGATTTTAGAGTCCCTTCTTTAATATCCTGTAAATGAGCACAACAAATACAAAAAGAAGGTAACATCATATAATAGTATCATGAAAATGAAAGCTAACCTTTGCATTTTAACATTTTCGATTTCACCTAAAAACGAAAAAAAAAAAAAAACTCCTCTATATCCAGCTTGAATGCATCGAGAGAAAGATTGCTGACTTTCATGGTCCTTATTTAGGAAGGAGCAACAGAAAGTAAAACACCAACCTTGTTTAGAGAGATTGGGGGACTCACAAAGAAACAGCCGCAGGCAAGCCAACTATTCAAGAGTATTGAGTGTAATCTTTACCACCAATAGATTAGACAAAAATAAGGCAATTTGCATTTCTTTTCATATATTGAATGTACTATAAAATAAAATAAAAACAACCCATAATGCTTGTTCTCTTAACAACATTGCCACATCTTAAACGCTTCCTAAATTACCAAAAAGAAAAAAAAAAACATATCTCTTGGTCTTAAATTCAAAAGTATCATATCAACAAAAAGTACTAGAGCATGTCCCATTTCCAACTCTTCAAACAGCTACTTCTAGTCAATTTGCCTCTTTCTTGGAGATCTTATTGATCCAACACTTCCAGTATTGTTCAAATGCTACTCAGCTTGTTTCCTTTCTTCTTGCTTCTTTTTCATGATGTTTGCCTTTTGCCGCTGGACAAAAGAAATGCATCAATCAAATAATCAAATGTCAAATCTTTACTTAACAATAGTTTTCTATTATAAAGTTATGCCTCTAGTCCTGTTATAGTGATAAATTTGCGTGATGTGCTCTCCACCTTCTTCACACTGACCATATTGTAGTCAGTATTTCTTAGTATAGAAATGAATTGACTACCTTCCAGTTCAGGCTATTAAGAAGATCAACTCTCAATTTAAAATGACACATGTAATTATTCGAGCACGTAGTCACTTACTTAAAAGTAAGGTCAAGAGTACCTCTCGAGTGGTGGCATTGTTATGATGCATCTTTGTAACAAGTGGGTTGGCTTCTCTTTGTCCTAGTTTTCTTCATCCTGTCCATTAAGAAAATGAAGTCAAAAATATTGACACAAACAAAGACTAAAGACAGAGTAAATAAACCTTACATTTTCCTTTTGTTTCAATGGACAAGTTCTTGAGTTGTGGCCTCGTTTGAAGCACAAATGGCATGTGAGTTTTTTGCCTTGTCTTGACACTTTGAACCCCTTTCTAGATTCTCCTTCCTCTCTTATCCTTTTCCGTTTAGGCCTACCAGGCATAACTCGAGGCATTGGTGCCACTAAGGGCCTGTTTGTTTTCACTTCTTTTTCTATTTAAAAACAGGTTTTTTTGTTGTTTTGTTCCTGAAAACAAAAAATGAACAGAAACGTATTTGTTTACATTTTTGTTCCAAATCTATTTTTTTGTTCCCAAAAACACATCTGGAACAGAAACAAGAAACAAAAAAAAAATTGTTTCTTGTTTCTGGAACAAAATTTATGAACATTTTTTCTCTCTTCCATTTTCTTCTCTCTTTTTTCTTCTTCTTTTTTCTTTCTTTTTCTTTGGCGGTCGCCGGCCTCAACCATGGCCGGCGACCGGCCGTTGAGGGCTGGCGACACCGTCGAGGGCCGGCGACCTCACTGGAGCATCGCTAGCCCCTGATGAGGCCGAGCTCGCTCAGCCAAGGTGAGGCCGAACCTCGCCTAGCTACGGCGAGGCTCGGCCTCGCTAGGGCCGGTGAGCCTCGCCGTGGCCGGGGCGAGGCCGCCGGCCCTCGTCGGCCGGTTGCCGGCCATGGCTGAGGCCGGCGATCGGCCAAAAGAAGAAAAAAAAGGAAAAAGGAAAAAAAAAAAAAAAAAAAAAAAAAGAAAAAAGAAAGAAAATAGAAAAATAAAATAAAAATATTAAAAAATTAAAATAAATAAAAAAATTATTTACCAAACGTGTTTCTATTGTTTTTATATTTCTGGAACGGATTTACCAAACACGTTTTTTTGTTCAAAAATTGTTTCTTGAAGCAGAAACACTTTTTCTATTTCTATTCCCATAAACAATTTTTAAACAGAAATGTTACCAAACGCACTCTAAAGGTTCTTTATCATTAGAAGGCCAAAGGTTATCACCATTCATTGCTTTCAAGTAGTGACTATATGTCTTTAAATAGCTATCCTTCTTGTACCAATGGGCGACAAAAGTTTTCATCTCTTCCCCTTTGAATAGAATGACACGAGTTGCATGATGGCATGGAATGCCACTCAAGTCCCACACCTTGCAAGAACATGAGTTGGTTCTTATGTCCACTACAAATTTGTCATTCCTATGGCGCACTTCAAATCCATCTTCTCCATTCCAAAGCACATGACAAAAGGCACTTTCCTTTTTATTGCCTTCTATTTTCTCTAATATCCTAGGTGCAATGTCTCTTTTCCATCTTTGACATCCACCTCTTTTCTCATGCATTCTTGTGACAATCTTTTCTCTAATATCCTCAAGCATGGATATGATAGACATGTGTCTAGCTTCCAATATCGATCCATTAAATGCTTCTGACAAGTTATTATCCACAATATCTTACTTGCATATAGTTTTAAAGAAAGCCTTGTACCAATATTTTGGAGCAATCCTCGTCAAGTCAGCTTTTCCTGTCTTACTCATCTTACCCAATTCTTCAAGATACTTTTCAAATTGAGGAATTGTAGTTGACTTTGCACACATCCAGAATTGCTTGCGACAATTGTTACCCCCATTCTTCTTACGCCAATTCGTATAGATATGTCTTGCACATCGTCGGTGCTTAACCAATGACATCTCCTCCTCGAGTACTTGCACAAGCCCCTACAACGAATCCATGATATTATCATTTATATAATGAATTTACAATATGTCTCATATGAAAACTACAAAATGAAGGAAGAGTAATAACATTACCTTTTGTTGATCTGAGATCACTGTGTATTCCACACCGTCCTTTGTGCCAAGGTCATACTTCAAGGCCTCTACAAACCAACCCCATGAATCCTTATTCTCGACCTCCACAATAGCCCATGCAATAGGGTATATTTGATTATTTGCATCCCTCCCAACGGTAGTCAATAACTCGCCTTTTAACATTCCTTTTAAGAAACATCCATCCAACCCTATCAAAGGTCTGCAACCTTTAAGGAATCCCTTTCTTACAGCATCAAAGCAAACATAAATTCGTTGGAAGATGGGTCTTGAATTTGGGGATTCTCTTAGAAACTTTACCTTCATGGTATTTCGGGGATTTCTATGAATAATTTCTTCACAATAACTCCACAACCTGCTGAACTCATAGGAATACATCCCATTTAGTCTTTCGATTATCTTTTCCTTAGTCCTTCTACATTGGTTGATAGTAACATCTAAGCTCATTTGCTCTCGTACAATTCTCTTGAACTCCTGCAATTTCATTAAAGGAGCTGCCCTCCACAAACTTAGATAATGCTTGGCCATGTATGTAGATGTGAACCTCCTCACTTGGAAAGGTTTTCACTAGAAACAAGCCGGTCTTGTTATCTCTAGCCGCATAAATTAACCAATCACAATTTTTAGCCTTACATTTTGCCCTTACTCGCACCTTGTCATTCTTGATAAAATCAATATTAACTCTTTTGGTAGATGCATATTTATTGATAGCTTCCTTAAATTGCTTAGGGCCATCAAACACCATATTCAGTGCAAAGTGAGGTATTTCTGTGGTTTCATCATATTGCACATGTGTGCTCTTCCTTCTAGCAGCCTCTTCTACCTCTAGTTCTTCCTCATCACTTGTGACAAAGCTCCAATTAGAGTCACTTGAGTCAAAGCCTTCAGTCTCAAGCTCAATGTTATCTTCACAATGGACTGCTATAGCCTCTTTCCTCCTCCTTTTTTGTTCTACTTCTACATTTATTTCACTAGGTATCTCTACCAACCTAGCAACACCATATGCATTATCTCCCTTAAAAGTTCTAATATTTCCCTAGCCATTTGAAGTTATTCTTCTTTATTGTCAGATAACCATGGCACCTCAACAAGCTCATCATCATCTTCAATAAGCATTGCAGCTCCCTCATCTTCTTCTACGTTCATTAATCCCTTGGCTAACCCATCACCAATGCCAACACTCATGTCTTTGCCATGTTCAATAAATATCTCACATGTACTGAAATTTTTTCCCAAAATCCTATCATTTCCTGTACCAAGTGTCATCTTCAATTACTCTTAAACCATTCTCAAAATTCTTTCTCGGCATTAAGTAGTGGAGTTTCTCAATATTAGAGTAACCCATATCTTGTACCAAGTGCAAAATCTCAAAGTAACTTAATTTTTCTGGATCATAAAGCCATTCACTGCTATAACCATCAACATACTCTATTATTCTATCATGAATAAACCTACCCCCAACCCATAGAGTAAATTGGAACGTCTCATCAGCCATGTAAATCTGCAAAAATTACGCATAAAAATCATCTAAACTAAAAAAGGAAAATGACACCAATCAAAATATTTCTATTGTTTATACAATAAGAACAAACAAACGTCGAAAGTATAATCTAAAGACAACTAAACAAAGACAAATGGGGTCACGTCTAAAAATCCATGAAAAAGCTACAACCTAAAACTATGGCAAGTTGGGACCACTGTAAATTGCATAATAGTGGTCCCAACTGTTATATTTCTATTGTTTAATAAAGCAAAACCTGTCGTGCATTCAATATTGTTTCAATACTCTTATAGGGAATTGCTTAACACAACATGCTCAAAAAAACTATTCACACTTTATGTCATAACCACAATAAACCTACCCCAACCCATAGAGTAAATTGGAACGTCTCATCAGCCATGTAAATCTGCAAAAAATTACGCATAAAAATCATCTAAACTAAAAAGGAAAATGACACCAATCAAAATATTTCTATTGTTTATACAATAAGAACAAACAAACGTCGAAAGTATAATCTAAAGACAACTAAACAAAGACAAATGGGGTCACGTCTAAAAATCCATGAAAAAGCTACAACCTAAAACTATGGCAAGTTGGGACCACTGTAAATTGCATAATAGTGGTCCCAACTGTTATATTTCTATTGTTTAATAAAGCAAAACCTGTCGTGCATTCAATATTGTTTCAATACTCTTATAGGGAATTGCTTAACACAACATGCTCAAATAAACTATTCACACTTTATGTCATAACCACAATAAACCTACCCCCAACCCATAGAGTAAATTGGAACGTCTCATCAGCCATGTAAATCTGCAAGAAATTATGCATACAAATCATCTAAACTAAAAAGGAAAATGACACCAATCAAAATATTTCTATTGTTTATACAATAAGAACAAACAAACGTCGAAAGTATAATCTAAAGACAACTAAACAAAGACAAATGGGGTCACGTCTAAAAATCCATGAAAAAGCTACAACCTAAAACTATGGCAAGTTGGGACCACTGTAAATTGCATAATAGTGGTCCCAACTATTATATTTCTATTGTTTAATAAAGCAAAACCTGTCGTGCATTCAATATTGTTTCAATACTCTTATAGGGCATTGCTTAACACAACATGCTCAAAAAACTATTCACACTTTATCTCATAACCACGCATTGTTCCAGTCAGATAAACCGTGCATTATCATATTCGAGAAAGCCTCGATTAACCCATCCTTGAAGAAAGCCCTAATTAACCGTACATAACATACATGGAGGAGCCATTAGGGCACATCGTCCTTGTAGAACCCCCTCACGTATAGACTTGAGTCTTCATTGGAAGCATTATGCCCGAGCCAACACTCCGGGCAAAAGGAACTTCTCTTGTGCGACAAGATAGAGTCACTATTCAACACAAGCTGAACCTTAGACCTACATGTATGCCCTAAAAAAAATCGATGATACGTACTTCCAGTGGACTATAACCCTTACCTCCTCCTCCTCCTCCTCCTTCGTGTCTTGATCTTCTTCTTCGTGTCTTGATACAGATTTTGGGACCAGATGCAGAGGAAAAAACCGATCGCAAAAGCAGAGAGAGAAGCGCTTCAGTGTTTCTTATTTTTTTGGACGCTGATTTATCTTGTTTTAATGGTAATTCCCATGTGGATTTTCCACATGTTATTTCTATTTTATACTTAAGAGACTAAAAGCCACGTAAGCTAATAACTAACAGAAGGATGAAATTGGTCAATTTTCAAATCGTCATGGAATAGATTGGACATTTATTTATAGTTCAAGGACCAAATTGAGCCAATCGAAAGTTCAGGGATGAGATTGCACATTAAGTAGAAGTTTAGGGACCGTTTGTGACATTTTCCCCTTTCTTTCTCTGAATCCTCCTGCCAAGGACCTCCTCCAACTTTTTTCTTTCCGTGCTTCTTTTATTTGCTTAATCAACTTTCCTCCTTTATAATCACTTTTCCTCCTTTCCAATTTTCATACCAACCGGTTCTGTGGTCTGTCATGAGCATGGAGAGAAAAAGTTGCGCGTTACGGATGTTCTTTGGACCCCGGCGCCGCGTTGCACCATGTGTCGAATACATGTCGATGTACTAGCCGGTTCTTTTCAAATCGTGAACCCATATACATATTAAATTTGTACCAGTCGGTTCTTTCCAACAAGTTTTATATAATTTAGAAAACCCATTTAAACCATCATCACAATTCAAGCATCCATGATTAAGTTTATTAATTAATAACTATCAAAACCACACGTCAATGGTCTATTATATTGATTAATCCCATATCAAAACAAATGTCTATACCTTGGTGCTCCATTCGTGTATAAGTCCTTTACCTCCAACTTAAATGATAATCGCAAAAATTCAGCATCTCGAAAGGTTATTCTCTTAAACGTTAGATCTATGCTCATTTAACTTATTTTGGTTATCTTTGTATTGCTATAGTGTAGTAGAAGTCGAACTTAGGTTAGCATCTCGAAAGGTTATTCTCTTAAACGTTAGATCTATGCTCATTTAACTTATTTTGGTTATCTTTGTATTGCTATAGTGTAGTAGAAGTCGAACTTAGGTTTGCATTGCCAACTAGCAACGTCGTAGTTATTGCAGAAGAAATTTCCTATGTGTGCTCATTATTGATAAGAATATGAGATAGGCTACTGATTATTTTACTTAATAAATCTGTTATTGCTGGATAAATGCATGCTTAACTAGCAATGCTGTAGTTACTGGAGAAGGAGAAATAAGCCGCTGATTATTTTGCTTGATAGATCCGCTTTTTGTTGGATTAATGTATGCTTAACACTGCCGATACTCTATTGATCCTTCTTATATTCTAGATTTGGCTTTGTTTTACAGTATTCTAAGTTTTGCTTTGCTTTGATTTGTTTAGTTATGAAGTCTTACTGTTTTTTTTAATTTTTTTATGTAATGAATGTAACTTTCTTTCCCTTACCAAAAAAAAGAATGTAACTTTCTTTCAGTAATGAATGTAACTTTCTTTCAACCAAAAAAGAAAGAAAGAAAACAAAGCAAATAAAAAAAAAAAAGGACCGAAAGGAAAATAAAAAAATGAATCTCACCTTCGGCATCAACATACTAAACGAGAACGGTGAGTCGACATTCCACGAGCTGGTCTCGAAAATCAGGAGGGAGATGATCAGTTTCACCAAGGGAGCTCAAGCGAGCGGTCCGACAGTGGCGAGCTCATGTCCATAGCGTGAGGGTCGATCAGGAGTATAAATCAAGTCCATCAAGTCCATCACTTTTCAAGAATCTGCTCATGTTCTCGTCTGACGACGTAATTGCGATTGCAGCAGCGGGGGACTTCTTCGGAAAATGGAAGGAGGAGTCGAGGTTCTACAGGTGCTCAAGCCTGTGTGGGTTCCGCTTCTACGAGGTCGACCTCAGGTCCGGGAAGCCGGCGGGGTGACGTGCCTGAGCCAGGCAAAGAACTTCGTGTATATGGCGGACGCGAAGGGCGGGGATGGGATCGATGCTTGGGTGACGCTGGACAGGCGTGACATGGCCGTCTTCCAGCGGGACTGGAAGCTCCTCGCCTACATCGCCTCGAACCCTGGCGTCCCGTACTATGTAATGCATCATTCTCTATGTGATTGATCTAACCCTGACAATTAGTGCCTTCCTAAGATTTGCCGGGCACTTTATAGTTAAGACTTATGTTAAGTCGCCTTAACAATACTGTGTTCAACCGCCGTGATGGGAACACGAAACTGAGGTAACCGATGTAAACTATTGGTTTCTATCAGCAATAAGGGTGCCGCAAACCTTTCAAGAGATCATATGTGATTCACATAAAAATCTTGTTAGCACTGAACGCTGACGAAGATCGCCTTTATAAGGGTCGAAATACAGGACAGAAGTACAATTAGCATACAACCTAAATGTGGTCCATAAAGCAACCCTTAGAGGAGCATCAGACCATTGTTCCACATGTAACATCTGTTCCTTAATAGATCCACAGGAATGACACCAATACAGGAATTGACAGTATCACGAAGCATCCACATATGCATCACGCCTTCCTAGTCGTAAATCAATATGAAGATCTTCAAGGAGTTCAATGAATCAATATCATTAGAAATTTACAACACAAGCAGACTTAACATAAACTAATTCTCAACGTAAAGCAACTTCTATGAAAATAACTCCAGCAACTGTAAATCAAAGCAGCTATCAGAATAAGGAAAAACGGCCTTTTGAAAATAGCTATTTACGACCAATTAGTTTCTACTGCGACAACCGCCTGGGATTAGGCAACCTTAGAAGACACTTGGTTGCGTGACCTCAAGCGTGACTTGCCAGCAGTGATTTGGCTAGCTTTCAGCCGGCAAATAGTTTGAGATATTTTATAAAAAAAATTAGAAAGAAGTCTTTTACAATGTCTAGTTTTTAGCAAACAGCATTTAGGTCAAGGTCGCTTTCCAATATATTTATAAAATACAATTTATTTAACATCATTTACATTTCGAAAACCCCTTTAGCTAAAAGCATTCGCATTGCCTCAAAGACATTTCCGAAAAGTGGAACCAAATGGGCCCTCAATGGACTCTCACATCGGTTTGTCTTAACTTGTCAAAAATCTCTTATGACCTTCTCATAGAAACAAAAACTATATAATAGTTTATCATGATTTAAGATATCAACTTTAATATGTTTGGAGACTTTTAAATATCAAGTTTTAAATGTTCAAAACTTGATCCTCGAATTGCTATGTCGCGCCTTACATTATTATTATTATTTTAAAGGATATTTCACCTTCCATTCTATTAGCTGTGTTGTTAAATGTAATCTCGATTGTATTTTTCTTTAAAAGAACGTGATCATCAAATTGCTCAAATTTCACTTTGGTGCTCCTAGTGTGATAATCATTCTATATTACATATCATCTGTCATTTACATATCATTGTATAGAGTACATGATAGAGGAGAAATTTTTGAGCAAACTTAGCTTAATAGATTAAATCAATTACATATATAAGAAAAAGTGAAAATAACAAGTCCTAAGAAAAAAATACAAATTGCATGCCATTACTAGAATAAGCCCATATATTTTGATACTTTTCTTCGATACTATTAGCAAAGCAATATGATAAACAGAATATGTTTTGTGACAATGTCCAAGCGATTAAAAAGGAACAAAAGTGATTAAGAAAATTATAAAAAGGAGCAAAAGTGACCGACAAAAAGAGAATCTAGAAAAGAGAGCAAAGCTTTCTTCTCTCAATCTTATTTCTAGATGGAGAGTTATTCTATTCCGATCTACATTTGTGAGTTTAGCAAACATATCTTTTGAGATTTGATGCCTTGAAATGCTCTGCCTCCAACTCTAATGATGATCGGAAATTTGGTATCCACCTAAATCATGAATATTTGCTCCCCATATATTAGATTTGTATTTGTTCAACCTGTTTTGGTTAAGCCGAATTTAGACGCGCATTGTCCACTAATAATAGTTACTCGAGAAGGAACTTTTTACGTATGCTCATTACTTATGAAGATACGAGATCCAGTTATCGATCACCAAATATTTTACTTGACAGATTCGTTTTTATAAAACAAATGTGTGCCTAACTTTGTTGATACTTTGTTTTTTGGATTTGGCTTTGTTTCGTAGTGTCCTAAATTTTGCTCTACTTCAATTTGTTTTGTTATAAAGTTAATGTATTTTTCTCGAATATTTTTGAGTATTTTTCTTTTGACAGAAAAAAAGAAAAGAAAGAAAAATAAGAGAGCAAGGCAAATAAAAGAAGTACGAAAAGAAAAGGGGAAACTCACCGGGAGAAGGAACCTCGTGGGCTTTGGTCGTTGGAAGAATCTTCAAAGGTGAGTGGCTTCAACAATTACGGATTTTAGGGAAACCCTCTTCCCACCATCACACGAGGACCAATCAATTCTTGATCTTAAAAACAGAGAACCAGCCTTAAAATTGATCTGGTTCCTAGTCCTTTCTCTCGAACCGGTCGGTTCTGTCCAAAAACCGACCTTAAAAAAGAAAAAAGATCGACTTCCGGGTCGAGTCGATGTTTAACCAAACCTAAAATTCTCCTCTGCGCCTCCCTTCTCTTTCTGTCATCTCTCGCCCACTAACCAAACCTAGTCTCCCTCTGCCTCTCCTCTCCACTCCAACGGCGCTAAAGTTTCTCATCTGTTCATCTCAGATCTGGTCTCTCTTTCTGTCTCTCTCTCTTTCTCTCTCGGTCTCAGGTGTCGCACCGTCGCAGCCTCTCCTTTGTTGGTCGGCCGTCAATCAACCCCCTCTGAGGTACTCTCTATGTCGGTTTAGTTTTGTGATTTCTTCGAGGAAATGTTTCGATTACTTCGTTTTCGCCTTTGTTGATCGGCCGTCAATCGCTCACTCTGTGATTTTGATTTCTTTGTTGTCTTAGTGTTTTTTTTTTTTTTTTTGGACAAAGGAAACTGCATTCAAGATTAGGAAATTTTACATCCTGCAGCTATTGCATCCGAAACTAGAAGGTCCAACAAAATAGAAGGAGGATTTGCTGCCCAATTCGAAGGCAGAGACCCGCGGAGATGGGCCTTAGCAGCCCAGTCCGCTACAGTGTTTGTTTCACGCCTTCTAAACCTAAGTTGCAGCTGTGAAAAACAGGGTAAGAGTGCGACAACTTCAGCAAGAAGACTCCGAACCTCCCATGGCGTCGTGTACGGATCATTAACAGCTTCAACCAACGTTTTGCAGTCAGAATCTATGATGACTTTCTCAGTTACTCTACCTCGCTTCAGAAGGTCATTAAATGCTAGGGTTAGCGCCTGGATTTCAACCTGAAGAGCGGAAGAAGCATCTACAGCACATGTAAAACCTTCTATCATGTTGCCATTGTGATCTCGACAAATATAAGCTGTAGATCCCGACTTTTTGTCACTCTGAAATGCCCCGTCTATATTGATCTGTAGAACATCCGGATCTGGAGCAGTCCAAAGTGAATCGGGACCGGCAGTTTTTTGCAATGAACCGGTCAAGGCAGAGGTGGTCTGTTGTGCCAGACAAACCTGGAGTAGGCCTTTTTCGACAACAAACGTTGGATCTGGCCATTTATGAGAGAAAGTAAATCGATTCCGAGCCTTCCAGATTTGCCACAGGAGAGCGCCTACAATGTCCAGACCAGGTGAGTTCCTGTGCTGAGTAAGTCTGTCTTCTATCCAAGCGTCTATACAACGAATTTCTGTTGGTATAATGTGAATGCCGATTTGTGGGTGAGACCAGACCTTTAAAGTCCATGGGCATAGGAGAAACAAATGTTCCAGCGTTTCTGGCATGTGGGTAGCGCATAATGCACACACTGGGTCTGGGCTAATATGTCTCTGAAATAGGTTATCTCTGGTAGGAAGAGCGTTTTGACAAATGGACCATAGAAAAATCCTAATTTTGGGTGGGAGATGAAGTTTCCATATACTTTTCCAGAGTAAGTTAGGTGGTTGATAAGATGAGGAGGCTCTGTTCTCATTAGTGGTAGATGTTGTGCGTCTGATAGTATGATATCCTCGCTTAACCGAGTACTGTCCGTGAGGATCATCTGTCCAAATCAACTGATCTGCTGTATGATGTGGCCTAATTGGGATTGCCTGGATTTCTGTTGTTGTCTCAACGTCAAAAAAGCGATGCAGTAAGGAAACATCCCATCGGTTATGTTCTGGTTCAATCAGTTCAGCGACCATCTTAGGTTCGTCTCTAGCAGCAGGTCCGACTAGTTTTCCCCTAGATAACCACTGATCCTCACGTATTCTGATGTGAGTCCCATCACCAATAGACCATTGCAGCTTTGATAAAATAGACTCCCGTCCTAATAGAATACTCCGCCAACCCCAGGAGGGCCGAGCTCCTCTGGCAGCACATAGAAAATCTTGCGAATGGAAATATAGACCTTTGAATAGTTGAGTCCACAGAGATGAAGGTTGCTGAAGCAAGCGCCAGGCTTGTTTGCCTAGCATTGCTCTATTAAAAGCAATGAGATCTTTAAAACCAAGACCTCCCAACTCCTTCCTGTTTTTAAGAATGTTCCAGTCTTTCCAATGTATGCCTTGCCGTTGACTATTGTTCTTCCACCAGAAGCTTGCTATCTTTTTTTCTATGGACTGACATAGTGAGTGAGGAATTTTAAAGATAGACATAGCATAATGTGGTATCGCCTAAACGACGGCCTTGATGAGAATCTCCTTTCCTCCCTTCGAAATCAGGTTTTCTTTCCATCCTTCCAGTTTTCTATTCACTCTTGCCAGCATCCAGGCAAACATATCTCTCTTAGAACGTCCCCAATCAGACGAGATTCCTAGGTATTTACCCGTCCTATCTAAGATAGGGATGCGAAATTCATTCGCCATATTCTCTTTAAGGCTGCTGGGACAATCTTTACTAGAGAAAAGACCTGATTTATTCCGATTGACAGCTTGACCCGTAGCCATACAATACTGATTCAGAATGTTCGATAGATTTTGGCATTTAGATACTGTCCCATCTAAGAAAAATATGGCGTCATCTGCAAAAAATAAGTGAGAAAGATTTGGGCACCACCTGTTTAACTGGATCCCCTTGATATGTCCCATAGTTAAGGCTTGGTGTATGAGTACTGATAAAAAATTCGCCATCAGTATGAAAAGATAAGGGGATAAGGGGTCTCCCTGTCTGAGGCCTCGAGTCGGATAGAAATAATCCAACAGTTCACCATTAAATTTGACGCTGATAGAGACTGTCGTTATACACTGCATAACCCATTGTACCCAAGAAGGATGGAAACCTAACCTGATGAGGTAATCTTTCAGAAAATCCCTCTCCACTCGATCGTAAGCCTTCTGCATATCCATTTTTAAAATTGCTTGAAAGTGCTTCTTTCTTTTACGAGTCCGGATTTGATGCAGCACCTCTTGTACAATCAAAATGTTGTCATGTATCTGGCGGCCCCCCACAAAGGCACTTTGTTCCATAGATATCAACTCAGGGAGTAAGGGTTTCAATCGGTTGGCTAGGATTTTTTATATAATTTTGTAGGCATAATTGCAAAGACTGATTGGTCTATATTGGTCTAGGCGCTCTGGGTGAGGATTTTTTGGAATGAGAGAGATAATGGTTCTTTCAAAGTCAAGGTAGCAGTCCGGTTTGGAAAAAATTCTGGGCTGATAGTAAAAGATCTTCCTTAAGGATGTCCCAGTGGGTCTGGTAAAAAAGTCCATTTAGTCCATCAGGGCCTGGGGCTTTGGTCTTGCCCAATTGGAATGCAGCATGATGGACCTCATCAGGTGTAACTGCTGCTATCAGTGAATCATTCATTGTCGGTGTGACCATACTTGAACATTGATCTAGGAGAGGGGCGTAGTCTCGTGAACCTGCTGAGGTGTAAAGGTTTGAAAAGAAAGCCTGTGTCATCTCCTTCAAAGCTTGATCATCTCTCACCCACTGCTGATTATCATCTTGTAACATACATATTTTGTTTTGTTGTCGACGTTGAATTGTAGTTGCATGGAAGAATTTGGTATTTCTATCTCCCCACTTGAGCCAAGTTATGCGGGATCTCAATGCCCAATATTGCTCCTCTTGCTGCCATGCTTGTTGTAGTTCTGCCTTTATGTTGGTGACTAATGTGTTATCATAATGAGCTGAAGTCTGATTGGTAAGGAATTGCAATTGCTGCTGTAGATCTGAAATCCGCGAATGGGCCTTAGAAAACCGTTGTTTACTCCATTTATCAAGAGCCAAGCTGACCCTTTTTAATTTGAATGGCGGTCTTGAGCAACCTGCTTTGCTGAGGTCCAAGTATGCTCTATAATGTTCCGACAAGCCTGGTCCTGTAACCAGTATGCTTCAAAGACAAAAGGTTTGTGTAGTCGACCCTTCTTCTGTTCGGTAGTCAACAGCAAAGGACCATGATTTGAACCCACTGCAGGTAAAGCATAAACCTCGGCCTCGGGAAAGCAAGCCTCCGGTTCGGGTCGCACAAGCACTCTATCCAGCCGTTCCTTCACCAAGTCATCTCCCACGGCGGTTGTTCATCCGTGTAAAGGCACAACCTTTGCTATGTAAATCCATAAAGGAACAGTCATGTAGTAAGTCTCTGAAAGATTGCATGCGAATTGAATTTGCCGGTCGTCTGCCCACTTTCTCCCAATGGTAGAGAATGTCATTAAAGTCTCCAATACAAACCCAAGGTAGAGAATTAGAGGAAGCCATGCGTCTGAGGACCATCCATAAAAGTTGTGAAGAATGAAATTATGCCGGTGCGTGTAGACATGTGAGCCTCATTGGTATGCCCGTTCTTGAATCTGTGCATATAGTGTCAAAGTAGTTAATGGTAGATTGTTCCACATGTAAAGAGATATGAGACTTCCAAAACAGTGCAAGTCCTCCCGACAAGCCTACTGGATTAATTAGCGAGAGTTTGGGAACTTAAGGCGACACTGAAGTCTAGTCAACAATTCCTGCTTATTCTTCGTCTCCATCAAAAAGATCAGATCGGGCTGTTCTTTAGCCACTAGGGCCTGAAGTGCTTGAACTGTCAGGGTCGAGCCCAGTCCCTGACAGTTCCAACTTATGAGTTTCATTGTGGTACTGGTGGCTTATACCTCAACCCATTTGCTGGCTTCATCAGCCGAGAAACCAGGAGTTTCCAAGAGGGAAGTCTCATCTAGGCCTTCATAAGAATACTGGTGTGTCTCATATGGTGTATACCGCTTAAGCTTCTTGGCTATACCAGCTTTTGTTGAATGTCATGGATGCTTCTGTTTCTTGACAATTACAGATTCCCCTGTCTGATTTATTATTGCCTTCTGCTGAATAGGTGAAGAAAGCATTGTTACACTTGTAGGAAGCATCAAAGAATCTTCTGCAGGGAGGATTTGCTGAAGCGGTGCTACAGGAGGTTGAACGGATGACTTTGAGCCTCCTTGATCCGAGTAGGACGAGTAACTAATGCTGTGCTTGGAGAGGGTAACAATGAAGCACATGTCGGAAGGTGATGCCTTGAAGGTGCTGCCACAGTTTGGAGAACAAGTATTGTGTTTTGCTGTGATCCACTTGTTTCCAAATTAGGAGTAGTTGGAAATGCTGTCTGTTTGCCGTTCATCTTCGATGAGACGGAGTTTATCTTGCTGTTGGAGGTATGTCCGAATGGTATGTCTCTGGGATCAAGCAGCTGGTGTGTTTTGAGTTGCTCAGCAGGAGGGGGATGGGGTATAATTGATTCAGAATGTGGTCTTGCAGATGTGCCTTCGACAGGGGGTAATGCAGGGACCTTAGTGATCATGAAGGGAGGAGTTTCAGGAATAACTTCTTCTGTAGCTTCAGAGATAACCTGTTTCCCATAAAAGGTCAGCCAGTAGGGACTAAATTCTTTAACTTCTGCCTTCAACCATTGGCCAAAAGACATTTTTTCCTTGCCTTCCATTTTTGCGTCGGTAAAAGGTATTTCTTGACAATGCATAGCGTAATGGCCTAGTCGACCACAGGAATAGCAAAAGTGAGAGAGCCTCTCATATCGAAAATCAAGCCATAGCACTTTCCCTGCTATGCGAATTAGCTGTCCTGTTTGCAGCGGTTCGTTTAACTTCAATTCGACGCGAACTCGGCCTGCTCGTAGGTTAGTACCTTCCTTTGTATCAAATTTCACCTCTAATACTTTCCCTACACGTTTGACGGCTTGACAGAGCAGTTGTTCCGAGCTCCACTCCAGGGGGAGGCCAACAACATGTACCCAGAATGCACATGTACTAAAATCATAACAGGGCAATGGTGTATTAGGTATCTAGGGTTTGAAATTAACCAAATGGTTAGAGAACTGCCACGGGCCCCCTTCGAGCACTCTCTGTTTGTCACTTTCTGATTTGAAATGAGCCACATAAAGTCCAGCTTCTCTAGGTAAAATCTCGATTTGGTCTATGCGCCAAGCGCGCTTCATCGTACTTTGAAATGCTGGAAAATTTATAGAAGGGTTGGAGAGGAGTTTACCAACTAATATTTTCTTGCACTCGTCAATCTTTTCCAACGGAGGAGGGTTGTCCCAAGCATCAATTTCTTGATCAGCCCAGAGTCGGCCCATTCTATTGTAGAGAGCTCCAAGACGCAACTCCTCTTCATGATCGAGGGTGTCCATGAGAGTGACCTCAATTCAGGTGACTGACTTCAGAAGAAGATGCAATTGGGGATAGCGAATTGTAGGGAATTAGACATGCAGGGTGTAGGTAGGTGATGGGATAATCAGAATCCAAAAGACGGTCCAAGTCTTCAGTCGAAGCAGAGACCGGTGAAGATCGAAGCCGAAACTGATGAAATGACCAAAGGGAAAGGTGAAAGCCAGCGAATTGAAGAGGTTTTGACGAGCAGATGCAACATTGGAAGAGCTAATATCAGGGATTCGAAGGGCAAAGTGCAATAGAGGATGGCGGACAGAGAGTGGTGAGAAAAGTATGAAAGCGTGGGCAAACGAAGGGAAATTAGGGTTGATGAAAACTACCATTAAACGGTAGAGTTAAGCTCTGCATGTCGAGAGAGGAAGAAAACCAGACCGAAGCTGGTAGTGAATGTAAGAGCGGCAAGTCACCGCAGGCAATCACCCTCTTCGTATTATGTTTGTTTGTTATCTGAGCTTTTGATTCTTGCTACTGGAACTTTTGCCCGTCTGGAGATTGAGCCAGGGAGTGGCTGGTGCTTAAATTCTGGAATGAAAGTTAGGATCTTTATGGGCTTTCTTGTTTTGGATTAGCCGGGTTTATGTGGTTTGTTGGTTTCTCCTGCCTCTTTCATTTGTGTTGGTGTCTGAGGAGATGCAGCGTTGTTTGCGATTCATGACTTGTGAGTGCTTATCAAGTCATGATTCCTTCTGGGTTTTTCTTGATCTTTGCACTCTACCCTGTAGTAGCCATAGATTGTGGGGGTCTACGCATCATGGTTTTTCTGCTCTTACCGGAGATGGTGCACCATTTTCCCCTCATTTTACCTTTCAAAGGCTTCTACTTCTGCTTACAATTTTATGCACCATTTTCCCCTCATTTTACCCTTCAAAGGCTTCTCCTTCTGCTTACAATTTTATCCTCAGTGCCTTGCATCGTGTCCAATTTTTCCTGTGCACGTTTGATTTCTTCATTTAATTTTGTAACTGCAGGTTCTCTTTCATTGCCACCAATTTCACCTGAAGCTTTGGCAAGATTTTCTCTTACATTGCCTCCAATGTCTTCATCTAATCGAGAAATTAAAATGAAACAGGAAATAAGAAACGACGGGCCGTTTCCCGGGTCAATCCTAGAAACGGTTCAGGCAGGTTATAGGGTCGACTGGTACAGCTCCTGTGAGAACCCGCTCTTACAAGGTAGATTTCAGCTACTTCTTTTTGGCTGGGAAGAAATCTAAGCATACCCAGTTGCATTTATATTCCTCCTAGCACTCCTGGAACGCGTCTGATGGCACTTATTGACAGTCCCACCTTATCTTCTCATCTGCAAATTATGGATTGCCACCTTAATGTGAATCACCTTCACTTGGGGAAGTTATTGTCTATCATTGGCCTCTATGGTAGAATCGGCCGGGGGGCTGGAGAGGCGGTGGTTTACCCTGTGGCGGATGTCAGCAGGTTTCTTTCTAAGTCTTAGACAAAAGATAGATCACCGTCTTCATCAAAAAAAAGAAAAAAAAAGAAAAAAAGAGATAGATCACCGCCTTTGAAAAATCATTACATGCTGCAATTCTTTACGATATGGGAATGTGGAGACTTATTTTAGCTCTTGCTCTAGATTCTTCGGGTAGGTCTGGGAACAAAAGCATCTTCAAGCCCTTGATTCATTAACCTAGCTAATCATGAATTCTTGCTTCACCGTCTCCCTCCCTCTCCCTCTCCCCCTCCCCCGGTTCAAAATTTTCAGTATGGAAGCTGCACCCGTACATTTATTTCATGATTGCTCAAAACCACCCTCTTCACTCCCGACTCCACCTACCTATCCAACCTTGAAACTCCTCTTTTCCTTCTCCTCATGCCCGACTTGATGGTGTTGGACTGTCTCGTGCGCCTCCCATTTGCGATTGCTAATCTGTGTCAGAGGAGCCAAGGTGGGAGGGTGATCATTCCGAGCTACAACATGAGTTATGAGCTCTACCCCTTCTATAATGCCTCCGCCCTCCCAGCATGGTGCCTCTGCCTCCCACTTCTGCTCTGGCGACCGCACCCTAAAGTTAGACGTGTGTCTTATTGCTTCCAAAAGTATTTAACCAGATTTGGCTAAACTCTATATAAGAAATATCTCTCCCACTAGGCTTTTGAATTAAAGTTTGCTTAATTATAGTATACTTTGTCATTGTAATAAACAGTTTGCACAAGTGGTTAGACATCATTAATTTGAGAGAGTGAGTCATTATAATATTCAAGTTAAGGGTGAACAAAGCGGCATGTGTAGAATTTTCCATACATTAGCAGTTTATGCTCTAAATTCCATTAAATATATCAAAAACCTTTGTTGATCCGTTGATAATGATGCATAGCCATGTTGCATTTGACTTGAATAAGCATGTTATAGCTCAAATTATGACAAATATGATGAATTTAAATTTGGACATTTGTTTTATAGTAGGGACTTTTTAGGTATTTTAATGCTCTGTTCTCTACTTTTTATTGTTACGTAGTTTATGTTGATGTTGTATTACGGTTTGCAATGGTTACATGTCTCCTAAGTAGGCAATGCATGCGCATTTCTCCTCGAAGTTCAATGGGGTAAGAAGAATAGATTCTTATACCAAGCAGATGGGGCGAAGATTTTGCTAGCCATGTAAGTTGCACAAATCTGTTATAACTAATCATACATTTGTTAAACTAAGCAGAATTTGACGTATTAATAATTTTTCTTTGTTTTTTTTTTCCCCAATGGGAGTGATTTAGGCCTGGAAAAGTTGCAGAGACAGTACGCCAGTTGGAAGTGTTAAATCCGGCCATTGGAGACTCCTATTTGAGGGACGAAATTTTTAGATGCCTGCACATTGGTTTGCTATGTGTTCAGGAAGATCCAATTGATGGACCCACAATGGCAGACATAGTCCTTTAACAGCTACTGTGTTGCTCGAGTCGCTCTAACCACTGGCCGTCTTCCTCCGGAGCAGGATGGAGAGACTGATAAGGGGTCGAATTGGACCAATCCGCCAGTAGGTCGATGCCATTATCGGTAAATGAGATGTCACGGACCTGAAGTTTACCCCCGGTGAACAGTGATGTGAGCGGAAGTCTTTCATGGAGGCCTTGTTCATTAGATCCCCTATAACCTGTACTTAGTCCAGAGAGTGCAAAATCATGTCTTCATCCGCTTGAGAGCAAACACCTATAACATGTACATATAAATGTGCAAGGTGCCCCCTCTGCGAGTCTAATGTTGTCTTCATTCACGAGTCTGGTGGATCAAGACATGATTAGCCTCGAAGAGTGGGCACCCTCTCCTTTTAGATTTACGGGTTGTAGGTGTTTGCTCATTGTTCCAACTCCATGTATCGTGGATGAACAGGGGTAGTCTCCAGCGTGTGATTTTGCGTTCCTTGTCCAATGAAATAATTAATTGAAATGACGTGAGGTTGACTTAATTGTCTTAGTTTTCTTGCCTTTACTTTTAATGATATATTGATGAGATAGTTCTGTTCGTACACAATTCGCGCCGCTTTATTTTGTCACATTAATTAGAGATCAAGGTTATAAGCATCACCTCCAGATCCACCGCCTGATTATTTCTGCGGAAGAGGTCGTTTTGCCTCATGGATGATTTTGGTATTATATCAAGTATCATGTCATGCCAGAAAATACTTCATCTCATTTTTCGATTAACCTATTCGGTTAAAAG
Organism: Eucalyptus grandis; assembly: GCF_016545825.1. Taxonomy (NCBI): domain Eukaryota; kingdom Viridiplantae; phylum Streptophyta; class Magnoliopsida; order Myrtales; family Myrtaceae; genus Eucalyptus; species Eucalyptus grandis. The sequence goes on along the minus strand of NC_052616.1, from coordinate 54,893,274 downwards.
GATGCAATTTGCTAAGATTCATTGCTTAAAAAAAGGAGAAGCTACAGTCGTCCTCTCTGTGGGTAGCCTCACGCCCCCCCGGCCTCTGTCCACCACACCTCCGCCTACATCTGGCCACCGCGCGGCACCATTGCTCGCCTGCAAGCTCCGAGTGCCGGCGTCGACGCTACTTCGCTCCGCTTGTGTTTGCCACCACTGCAATTGACCCGCGACTTGCAAATCTTGAGTCGTTGGTCGCCTCTGCATCAGCGACGTTTGCCACTCCACAGCCCGTCGACGCTTGTTGCGCCGATCGTCATACGAGCACCCCTGCTTGTCTCCCGTGCCCGTGCTGGTCCACCGCTGCTGCATCGCCTCGCCGCTGTCGCTCCGCCAGCATCGGCGCCTGCTGAAACCACGACCCAGTGCGTTTGCCTGCACTTTTGTCTGGCCGGTCACTGCCAACCCATCTGCTGCGATGACCCCGACGCCACTGTGACTTTGCTCTATGATCGCCCAGAACCCGATGTTGTTGTTCCCTCCGTAGCAGCCTGGACCAGTCTCAGTAGCTCGACACCCCTGCACACGACGTTGCTGCTCCTTTGCTCGCTGCTGCATGCTCAAACAGAGCCACCTGTTGCCTCCCCTGTTTTGCTGCAGGTCCAGTTACTGCCCAAACCTCGCCAGAGCTCCAACGAACAGCCCTTGTTCCGAACGGCGACCCATCACCGAACCACCATCGCAGACCACCACGGTGCTGGCGCCACCCCTCGAGAAAGTTGTACCCTGGAATAGGTAAAATTTTAGGCTAAATTTAGTTTGAGTATTTGGACTCTTAATTTGTGGTCCTAACTTGATTTGTCATATATAATTGTTATATGATCGGAAATTTGTCATATTAAATCATAATATTAAAAAATATTGAACCACGAGACGGCGGATTAAATTTTTGGTTATTTCAATTTCAATTTTTATGACAAATTGTTGGATTGCTTTGTTTAATTGATTCGCATTAAGATAATATGTCATTGATTTACATTGGTGGATTTTGGTGGATTTTCAATAGGACATATATTTTGGTGCGTTATTGTTATTCGCTCATCATATATCATGCATCATATGTCATATCTAGGATTCAGGTACTTAGGTCCATACACATTTCATGTTTAAAGCAATGCATTTTAATTTTTTAAGATTCATATAAAATTAGGATAATTTTCCTTTAATAAAACCAAAAAAGCAAAAAAAAAAAAAAAAAAGTTATTTAGGTTATATAGATTTCATAATGTGCACACCACATGTTGCGCTTTAATTAATGGTCATAGGTTAATTTTTTAATATTCCCGTCGTATAGTTTTTTTAATAAAAAGCCAAAGATTAGTATTGCATCATTATATTGTTTTTCTTAAGAATTATTAAGTCATTTAAAAAAAAAAACACAAAGGTCATTTATTTGGTTAGTTAATAGGTTAGTTCATAAATCCCATTTCATGTCATCATTGTTAGTGTAGGTTGCATATGTGTAATAAAAAAATCATTAAAAAATCATAAAAAGAAATGCATATAGAATTACCACGTCATACATCCCATATGATGTAGCACATGCATATTTAGGATGTAAATTAGATTGTACATATATGGTGATGGTTTAAGTTATGCCATATGAATTGCATCTCACATGTCATTAAAGTAAAATTCATGCATATTAAGTTTAAATTAAGATTGCATAAAATAAAAATTAGGTGTCATGTCATTTAAAAATCATTTTTAGGGCATGCATTTTTATTAGCATTTTTGTAAGTTTTTTTTTTTTTTTAAATAGAGAATAGACCTTAATAAGGTTGTAGTTTATAATTTCTTACAATCTATTATGTGGGTTTATTGAATGTTATTTCATTGATTATGCATCTGCATGACCATCATTTGCATATTAGCAGCTTAGGTTAAAATTAAATAATATTGCTTGCAAAATATTTTTGAAATTAAAATGAAAAGGTACCGAAAGGGCGTTAGATTAATCTAGCGTAACTATGTCCCCAGACCTATTGAATCTTTGGTTCACAAAAGTAAAGTATTCTCACATACTTTACTTGGTTTCTAATCAACCCTAATCGTTTAGTGGCGGCTCAAAATTGAGTATAATTGCATGTTTAAATGAGTTAATTTCTTACTATCAAGTCGCGATTGGTAGGACTTGGGAGGGTCTATGCCAAGTTTTCGGACTTAGTAATCCATTAGCCTTTTCTTTGAATAATTCCCCCCAAAAATTTGGTCACGATAGCTTGATAGCTCCGCTGGGGACTAGAGTTCAAACTCATAGTAGACATAGGCCTGTTTTTTTTTTTTATAAATATTTTGTTTGGCAGCATGGAAACGAGGTACGCTCCTAATATGAGGTGTTAAATGTTTTTGCAAATGGGAGGTATAAGGGGAGTAGTGCTTGTTCACTCTTTGTTTTGTAGGAAACTGTTGAGATTGAATGTTTTTCTTATCATTGAATTATTGCTTGCATTATAAATTATTGTGCATAATTTTCAAATTGTTTTGGCACTACACATTGCGCAAACAACCTGTCGTCGGACTTGGACCACATTTAAGGATTCTAGGATGGTTTTGAGAAATGAACCAACCTTGAACACGAGACTGCGATGTAGAGGTTGCCTTTCTCAACCTCGAAAATTTTTCTTGGTGTCAAAATGTTTATCCCTGTCCGCGAAACCGTGTAATCATGGGATTTCCTTTTGACTGAGCCAAAGCTAAGAGGACCCGACTTTTGTACGTGAGACTGCGACTAGTTAGCCCATCCTCTTGGCTCTAACTTGCTAAGCCTTGTAGTTTAGGTGTTAAGCCTCACATCTCATGTGCCTGTCTATGTGGTTGCCATTTTCCTTTGTGAAGTAAGTATTCTTACCTTATATTGTGCAATTTATTTACTTTATTGCACTTTATTTTGGTCCATGACAAAAGGTCAATCGTGGGTTTTAATCTATATACAATGGGGAGATCTGACGTTCAATTCATTCCAACTCCCAAGATTGAGCTCAAAGGGCGGTGGAATAAATTAAGTAAAGAATGTCAAGATTATGTGGAGTCGATACTGGGACGGCTCATCCCTCTTTTGGATATTGGAGTCCATAGTAGTGTTTTGCAAGTTATATCAAACTTTTGGTGTCCTGAGACAACTACTTTTATTTTTGGTAAGAATGAGCTTACTCCAACACTGGAAGAGTATAGCGTTATCATAGGAACGCCCCTTGAGATTGAACTTGTCAGGCCACCTCTTGGTATAGAACCCACATCAATTTTATCTCAATTTCTAAGAATTAAAACTCATGAGGTTAAAAAAGTTTTGAAAGCAAATTGTAATGCCTGCCCATTCTCTTTTCTGGCTGATCATTTTTTAAATCAATCTTCAATGCACCAAAATGGTAGAATATTCATCTTAGCATTCTTTGGACTTATAATCTTTCCTCATCAAAAAAATGCTATTGATTCTTCGATTGCATGGGTGGTCAGACAAGTATGTGCTGGCATGAACTTTATACACATGATCTTAGTTGAGACATTTTTATCCCTCAACCGTTTTAAACAAAATGGAGGAAAAATCATGAATGCCTCTAACTTTTACAAATTTGGTTTCTTTCTTACGTGAAGGAGTTTGGTAATTTCATGCGTCGAGGTGAAATTGATGATTCTAATCACCCAATAAAGAGATATTCAATCTTAGAGAAAAAGTATACCAGAAAATCATTTTCCGATTAGGTAACTTTTCTTAAAGATCCAGATCTCAGGGGCTTCCTATGGTATGCTAAATGGTTCCATGTTAGCATGGCTTGTTTCTCTCATAGGACGGATAATCCAATTCCACTGATGTGAATTACTGGCGTGACATCTTACTATCCTTATAGAGTGACCCGCTAGTATTGAGTGCTCCAAGATATCACACCTCCTCTCCGAGTGGATCTGCTTCAAGCCCGATTCGTGCACAAATATCACAAATACCTCGATGAGATCGAACACCTTGAAAATGCATGGAAGGAATGCCATCCAGAAAAGATAGTGATGCCTAGAAGATTGAAAGGAAAAGAGAGTTTTTCATGCCTCAGATTATTATATCCACTATCACGAGATCCCTCAAGCTATACTTCCCGTGATACCTGAAGTGACCATGAAGTCTACTCATAAAGCACAAATTGAACGTCTTGAAGAAACGGTGGAAAGGAAGGAGGCTCGTATCTTTGAGTTGGTTTGACAGAACAAGAAGCTTCGAAAGACTGTGATCTCCCAATTGTATATGGAAAAGAGTTGCTAGATTTAAGAGTTTAATTCTGGCTTTAGGGTGTTATTTCAATTTCTTAGATTGATGTTTTAAGAATTTAATTTCCTAGGGAGTTATTTTAACGTTTTAAGTTGATGTCTTTGGAATTTGATTTTACTTAATAAAATAAACAATTGACCATTGTCATGGACCAGTCTCATTTTTTATAATGCTTACTTTATTTTTTTTACATTGATAGGTAACAACACGGCTCACCCAAGATCGCCAATCCGTACTCGTTCTAGGGCAACAATGGCTGATAACACCGAACAAATGCGTGTTACTGAACAAGCTCGCGTCACTGCCCTCGAATCAGAGATGAAGCAAGTCCTGAATGTTCTTGAGTAGTTCTCTAAACAAATCGATTCTCTCCAAGCAAACACTGCCCCACCAGCTCCGCAAGTTGAAGTGGTGTTACCACAACATGCTCCCATGGCTGATCCGAGAGATAAAGGCAAGAATACGTCCGCAGTTGGGCCATCAACCTCTGATGATCCCTCCAGGGTTAAAATTACTAACGCGCTTCAAATTGTTGTTGATGATGAAGTACAAGTGGTACATTCGGCTGTACCGAAAACTGAGCAAGAAAAACGCTTGGCAAAAATCAAGGAGAAACTTAAACAGCTACAAGGTTCATTTAGCCAAGACCCAATTGATCTGTCTCATTATGCAAAGATCAAGATACCAAAGATGTTCAAAATGCCAGACTTCGAAAAGTATGATGGCACCTCTTGCTTGAAGATTCATTTACAGACTTATGTGGTCAGGATGACCCAATATGTTGATAATATACCCTTGATGATTCAACAATTTCAAGCAAGCCTGACAGAACCAGTGCTGCAATGGTACATTATGAAGAAAATTAATCTCCTAGAGACTTGGGAGGTTTTGATTAATGCCTTCTTCAAGTAATATAAGTATAATATTGATGTCACTCCATCTCGAGAAGATTTACTTCACACTGAGAAGAAGAAGACGGAATCTTTCAAGGCATATGTCACGAGATGGAGGACCGTAGCTGCTCAAATTACTCCGGAGTTGATAGAAAAAGAGTCGATGGATTTGTTCATGAAGTCACTCCCGCTTGAATATCGAAATTGAATGCTAGGTTCGACTGCTGAGTCATTCAATCAGCTAATCCTATCGGCGAGCAAATTGAAGTAGCATTGCGTGATGGATGGGTGTATGATCAAACCAGCTTGTATGGGAGAATCTTGACCAATAAGGATAAGGAACCTGCAGCGGTGGTTAATGTAACTTATGTTCAACCACCTTGCCCTACCCCAAACACCCAACAGAGAGGAGTATGACCATTCTTTGGCTAGCAGAAAAGCTCTTCCAAGCGTCAATTTACGCAACTTCCTAAGCCCTTGTCCAAGATCTTACTGACCCTTCAAAAGAAAGGGTTACTCATTAAGGAACCTAAGCGATCTAATCCCGAGCGTTTCCCCAACTATGATCCGTCCAAGACATGTGCTTACCATATGGGGGAGGTAGGACATTCTGTTGATGATTGCTATACGTTGTGACACAAAATCCAAAGTCTTTTGGATACCAAGGTAGTTTCATTCTGCGATGCACAGTCGAGCATTCAGAATAACCCACTTCTTGACCACTTAGAAGCTGTGAATGCCATTTTCAGTTTTGATGCTAGTAGAAAGAAGAACTTGAAAGTGCATGTATACGATGTTTATAATGACTTAGTTCGAGCTAGATATTATTCATATGCAGAAGAGCCCACCATGTTTCAGAAGATGCAAAGAGTTAAGACAATGTCCAAGAAGGGGATGATTGTTTACATAGATCATACTAGCATAGTTTCGACTATCACTCCAATCATTATTGATTTGGAGGATGAGTTTTCTGATTTTGAGGATGAGTTTACTGGCTTGAATATTAAAGCTAACGATTCCCTACCTCTTGACATGCCACCGTTGGAAGATGCGTCAGATGAAGATGGATTAATCATTAACGATGTGCCACCATCAGATGATGAAGAATTGATTCTCGATATCACGCAACCCTATGCATACATGAATGATAAGGCGGTGCCATGGTGTTATGATGCGGATATAGATGTGGTCACTCGATCGGGAGGCACTTACATGTGGCATCCTAAAATTTCATAACGAACCCTAGATACACTACGGCCCATGACTAGGTGATGGAAGCACCATCGGACTATATTATAGCCATTAGCCCAATGGATTACAATTAAGCAAGGGCCGAGCATTGAATGGACTATTGTTTTGTTGGAAATATATCATATGCTCATGTGTGACCAAGGTTGTACTAAAAGATAAATTGATAAGAAATTTTCTATACTTGACCGTGTACCCTATGAATCGAATTACCCTTTATCAATGTTGTAATATTATATGGCCATGCGAGTATTTGTAATTATGTATATATAAGCGGGGATTAAGGTGGAATATTAGGAGCAAATGTGGGCTAGACATTTAGGGATAATAAAATCCTAAACCCAACCGGCCCAAAACACCCAAGACAGCCCACATTTCCTCTTCATTTAGTCGCATGATTAGTCAAATTAACAAGAGATTTTTTTGACCAAGGCTTGGCCGAATGAGGCCACATCCATGCATGCAATTGAACAAGTGGCAAATGGACTCCTCATGAGATGGCTGCATGAGGTGTCGCTGTCTCTTGCTGCCACCAGAATTAATGCATGCAAAACCTCATGATTACTAGCTAATTAAGAAAACAAAAAGAAAGGGAAAGGGGCGGAGTGAACGAGAGAGCAATCGAGAGAGAGAGAGAGAGAGAGAGAGAGAGAGAGTAACCGAGAGAAAAAGAGAGTCCGAGAGAAAGAGAGAGTTCATGAGGGTGCATCGGTAAGGGAAAGAAGGAGACCAGCCCCACTGTGTGTACGCCTGCCGCCGCCGTCGACACCGCCTAACTTCGCCGTCGATTGAGCCACGCCCGAAGTTCTCAAGTTGCCGTTTTGCTTGATGTGGTTGCGTCGGACTTAAGGCAAGTGAAGGTCCATTGATCTACATTATGTTGTGCTGTGGTTGTCTGGTGAAGTGTAATAGATTTTGAGATGCTTGAATTTTGATGCTGGATGCTGGAATTCGAAAGAATAGAAGTAGTTCTCTAGGACTAGCAAACTGTTTCATGGAAAAACAGCTTGACCTTTGGCGACTTCGTGAATTTTATGCAATTATCTAGTTGAAATTTGACTTCGTGTCCTTGATGAAAGTTGTAGATGAAATATTGAGGAGTAACATACTAAAATTTTAGAATAAACGGTCAAGTATTGGTCGTTGAAACGATTTTTCTTTGAAAATGTTAAACCTGGAAACTGTTACAGAGGGTTAGGGAGAGTTATAGTGATTATAGCTCTTGATCTACGATGGATTTGAATTAGAGTTCTTCACAAAATTTTTACCTCTATGTCTTATCTATATCATATCAAAATTTTAGAATTTATCAAGATCATTTACTGATTTTCCAGAATTTCAATTAGTGGAGTGCACTCTGTTTTGTTCAAAAACTGTTTTATTTTAAGGCCAATTGATTTGCTCTATGAGTTGTGATGTCTTGGGTTGTTATTTATACAATGAATGTGGTGACATTTAGCATATCATATGACATCAAAAATTGATGAGGCTTTATAAACTCATTGAAAATTTTGACTTTATTGCATCAAATGTTATTTTCAAAGTGAGACATATATGTATATATCATGATGTTGATGATACCGTCAGATAGCTGAGTTGACGATGCCCCGAGAGTGTTGGGATGCCCATAGGGTCGAGTGAGTCGATGCCGATTGGATGCCCAGAGGTGTGTGCCGGAGGTCCTCGGGAGTTTTGAGATGCCCGGTTGTAGTATTATACGTAAATCCGGATGGAAGGGGAAACCATTTTCATGGCGAGCCCTAGATGGGCCTCGTGATGCCAGGTGGGGTGCGAGATGCTCGGAGGTGTGTGTTGGAGGTCTCGCGATGCTAGGTTGGATGCGAAAGCTCGGAGGGATGCAAACACTGGTCCCCGGGAAAATGAGATTCTTTCGAATATCAAAATGGGAAATAAATTATGTGCATGTGTGTGCATATGGCATGGTATATGAATTGTGTATGAATTTTGAGTTGGTAATATTTGGTATTGAAAATGTGGTTATTAAGGCATGGAATAAGCCTTATGGATATATATATATATATATATGTTGCATGGATGTTATGTGCATTTCATATGAAATTTTGGTTGTCTTGCTTGTTACATTGTGTAGTTTGAGGGATCTTTTACTGCTGAGTGGTTGTATTCACCCCGTTTGGGGACTAACATTTCAGACTAGGAGATATGCGTTTGCTACCAGTCACCCCCGGCACATTTTATGGTATACCGACTAATGTCGACTGTGAGTGTACAGAGCATCATCACCCCTGAGATACGAGGGTTAGTCTTTGTTCGTGTGCGAGTTCTGGTCTTGTATGACGTTGGTTTGCTTGCCGGCCTAGTCATTCAGGAGTTTCTATCTGTGCATGTCCGCTGTGATGGGATCATGCTAGGGATGCTGCTATCGCCAGCTGATGGACCGGGCTGGGTGTGACTGAGCGTGACGAGTAGCAGATGAAGCTTTTTGGATTGCTGACACTTACTGATAGACTCATGTATAGGATTTCTAGAAAAGAAAAAACGTGAAAGGGAAGTCGGTTATCTTTTGGTATATAACCGAGCTTAGAAAAGCCTTAGCCTTTTAATGTACCTACTCATGATGTCCATCAAGATATGTAAATAAAAGTGTTCGACTCTAACTTATATAAAATGTATAGTTCGGCTCTAACTTATATAAAATGTATAGTTGGTGTGCATTGCATTATTTTGTTTGAGTATGGGATAGGGAGATTTTGAATATGCTTCCGCTATATGAATTGCGCTGGGATTGATCATAATAGCCTCAGGACTTATGGACCCATTGTAATTCTATGTTATCAGAGTGATATATTATCAGGTCAAGTGAAAGGTAAGCGAATTGTGGCGACCCTAACGGATCGGAGGCCGTTTCGGGGGTGCCACATTATGCTCAGGCCAACTCACAACTTGTCAAGCCAGTCACTGATGAGGAGGCTAAAGAATTCTTAGCTGTAATGAAGGCAAGTGAGTATAACGTAGTGGACCAACTTCGTAAAATCCGTCACAGGTCTCCATATTAGAGTTGCTTTTGACATCGGAAAAATATCAAAAGTTCTTGATGAAAGTCCTTAATGAAGTACATGTCCCGAGTCCATTGAACCTGAGAAGTTGGAGGAATTTGTGGGGGTCATTTTGTTAAATGACCAGATTGCTTTCTTAGATGATGAAATCCCAGATGAAGGAAGAGGACATGGCAAAGCCCTTTATATCTCAGCCAAGTGTCGAAATACCTTGGTGTCCCGCGTACTCGTTGATAATGGATCGGCTTTAAACATATGCCCTCTAGCAAATCTAAAGCGTCTTGGTTATGATTTGGGGAAAATTCACGCGGCTAAGACCTCTGTTCGAGTATTTGACGGGACCAAAAAAGAAGTAGTTGGGGAAGTTGATTTAGATTTGCAAATAGGGCTAGTGCTATTTAATGTAGTTTTTCAGGTCTTGGACATACCTACAGCATTCAACTTTTTGTTAGGTCATCCATGGATTCATGCAGTAGGAGCAGTCCCTTCAAGTCTTCATTAGAAAGTGAAGTTTGTGACGAAAGGGAAGCTTATTACAATCCGAGGAGAGGATGAGTTCAAGATTTATCACGAGATGGCTATCCCTTATGTTGAACCAGATTATAAAGAAGAATCTAGTTTTCAAGCTTTTAAGTTGGTTTCAACCGTTCACATTTTTCAAGGCACTACCTACCCACTCCAAAATTATCAAGGTCGTCGATCATGGTAGGTAAGATCATGGTGGGGAGTGGCTTTACTCCAGGTAATGGTTTAGGTCGACATGGTCAGGGCACTCGCCAACCAATTGAGGCTGTGCAGAATTCATATACGACTGGATTGGGCTATAATGGTGGAGGTGGACGATCTTGTAGAGGAAGAGGACAAGGACGAACTGGTTTCACTTTACTCCATATTAGGTCCACATTCCCTGGGCCTGCGAAGATGATGCATGAGGAAGAAGGGGCAATTGATACTTGTGTTCAATACTCCAAGCCTCCAAGTGCTGATATCAATGTCGAATGGGTAGAGGTAGACAAGTCGGTTGCAGACACCATTCGATCCACTGGAAAAGATGACGCACTCGAAGGAATGAGTGAATTGTTCGAAGAGAATTTAGTGTTTGCCATTGACGAAGCTCGAGAGTAGGAGAATTTAAATTATTTGCACACTCCTCTGCACAGGAGTCTTTATTGCTTTCCATATTTGCATGTTAGGATTTTCATTTCTAGAATTTCTCTCATTTCAATAATGTAATTTGCTTTTCATCCAATAAAATACATGGAGATTTCCATGTTTTAAGGGCATGTTGAAGTACACCAAATTAGCTCGTGATGAAATCCTACCAAAAGAAAACGGCAATGAGCTAATTCTGAAGGCTGGGCTTCTTCATGTTCCATTTTAAATTTTTCTTTTTCAAAATAAAATAATTTTTCAGCATGCATCTAATTTACCCTGTTTGTTTCTTTTAATTATCTACTTTATGTTTCAGGTGCAACTCTGCGCATATTTGCTTTAATGAAGATGAAGTGTTAAGTCCAAGTTATGAGGAGCAAGATGATTCAACAGATATTCAACGTAGTTGGGAGCAACAAGAAAATTCGAAGCCAATCACCTTTGGGCAAACCGTCACCATAAATCTTAGTGACACGAAAGACACAAAGGAGGTCAAAATTAGGGCAGACTTGACCAAATTCAAAGCTCAACGCTTGACTCAGTTTCTGAAGGAATACCAAGATATCTTTGCCTAGTCTTATGCTGATATGCCAGGTCTAGATCCATCCATTGTTGAACATTGTCTCCTGACTAATCTCGATGTACCTCCCAAGAAGCAAAAATTACGGAGAATTAAGCCAAAAATTTCCAAGAAAATAGAGGAGGAAGTCATGAAACTCCTTGATGTGAAATTCATCGAGGTATCACAGTATCCTGAGTGGATAGCAAACATAGTGCCAGTACTGAAAAAAGATGGTTGTATTAGAGTATGCGTCAACGATAGAGACTTGAACAAAGCCAGTCCCAAAGATGATTTCTCGTTGCCTCACGTTGATGTTCACGTTGATGTTCTCGTGGATAATATTGCTAGCTTTGAGCCCTTTTCTTTTATGGATGGATTTTCAGGATATAACCAGATTAGGATGAATGAAAAGGATAGAGAGAAAATGGCATTCATCACCCCATGGGAAAATTTTTGCTATAGGGTCATGTCTTTTGGCCTTAAGAATGCTGGGGCAACATATCAACGGGCCATGGTAACACTTTTCCATGATATGATGCACAAAGAGATGGAAAACTATGTGGATGATATGATTGCCAAAACCTGACTAGGAGAAGATCACGTTAAGACTTTACAAAAGTTATTTGAATGACTTCGTGAGTTTAAGTTACGTCTTAATCCGGCAAAGTGTGTGTTTGGAGCAACTTCTGGCAAACTATTGGATTTCATAATCAGTAGTAGGGGTATTGAGATTGATCCCTCAAAAGCCAAAGCAATTTGTGATTTGCGCCCTCCAACCACGGTGAAAGAAGTCCGAAGCCTTTTAAGGAGGTTGAACTATATAGCTCGATTCATCTCCCAACTTTCTGAAACTGCTAAGCCTTTCTTCAAGCTTCTTAAGGAGAATGCCCAAGTTAAATGGGATGATGAATGTCGGGAAGCATTTCAAGAGTTGAAGCGATACTTGATGAATCTGCCAATACTCGTTCCTCCTACACTAGGGCAGCCTTTAACTCTCTATCTCACAATTAATAAAGAGTCATTGGGAGCAATGCTGGCTCAAAAAAGATCGACAGATGGGAATGAATGTGCCATTTACTACTTAAGCAAGAAGTTCTCAACAACATAAATGAACTACTCTAGTCTATGAGAATGACGTGTGTTGAGAAGACGTGTGTTGCTTTAGTATGGATTACCAGACATTTCTAGTCTATGAGAATGACCCCATCAAGTACTTGTTAGAACAACTAGCTTTGGTGGGGAAATTAGCGAAATGACAAATCCTGATTTCCGAGTTTGACATGCAAAGTGTACTAAAAAAATCAGTTAAAGGTCGAGTAATTGCGGACATGTTAGCAAACGACACTATGAGAATGTAGGATGAAGATGAATATGATTCCTTGGATGATCGCATTTTGACAATGGAAAATGAGTTATGGACTGTGTTCTTTGATGGCGCAATTAACCTATCCGGGTGTGGTACTGGGTTCTAATTTCTCCCGATGGTCAACACTATCCTGTAGCTGCAAAGTTGGTATTTCCTTGCACCAACAACATAGTTGAATATGAAGCGTGCATTCTCAGCCTGTAGGTGGCCATTGAAATGGAGGTTAGCAAGTTAAAGGTGTTCAGTGATTTCGCACTTATTATCCTTCAGATTGTTGGAAAATGGAGGACTAGAGATGCCAAACTAGTCCCTTACCATGATTATCTAGAAGACCTTGTAAAGGAGTTTGATGAAATATCATTCGAGTACTTGTCAAGGTCTCATAATTAGTTTGCAGATGCACTTGCAACTTTGTTGTCTATGCTCACAGTTACGGAAAGATTAGAAATTGAACCTTTAAAGATTGAAGTGCTTGCAAAGCCAGCCTATTGCATGGTAGTGACAGAAGAACCAGATGAAAAACCATGGTATCATGACATCATGACCTACATTCAAAGGCGAGAGTTCCTAGAAGGTAGCAATCCAGCTGATTGAAAGCATCTTGTGAAACTTGCCTCCAAGTTCTTTATTAGCAGGGATACATTATACAAACGGTCCTTCGACTCTGTCCTCCTGAGATGTGTCAATGCTAAGGAAGCCACTCAGTTGATGAAGGAAATACATGAAGGAGTGTGTGGTCCTCACATGAGCGGCCACATGTTAGCAAAAAAAATTATGAGGTTAGGTTACTTCTAGCTGACCTTGGAAAGTGATTGTATTCAACATGTCCGGAGTTGCCATTGTTGTCAGATTTATGGAGACAAGATAAATGTTCAGCCAAATGAGCTGCATCAATTGTCGGAACCATGGCCTTTTTCAATGTGGGGCATCAATGTAATCGGCCTAATTAACCCAAAAGCCTCGAATGGTCACCATTTCATCCTTGTCGCCATCGATTATTTCACAAAATGGATAGAGGCAGCGTCATATGTAGTTGTCATTGCAAAGAATGTCGTGAAGTTTGTGTGACGTGATATTATTGCCCGTTATGGCGTGCCTGAAGCTATCATCACAAACAATGGGACAAACCTAAACAACAAGCTTGTCAATGATTTGTTTAAAGAGTTTAAAATTTGTCATTTGAATTCATCACCTTATCGCCCTTAGATGAATGGTGCTATTGAAGCAGCAAATAAGAACATCAAGAAAATTCTGGCAAAGACAGCTGATAATTATTGTGACTGGCATGAAAGGCTTCCATACGCTCTGATGGCGTATAGGACTTCAATTCGCACCTTTACTGGGGCAACTCATTTTTCTCTGGTGTACGGCATGGAAGTAGTCTTGCCAATTGAAGTAGAAATCCCTTCTCTAAGAGTATTGTCTTAGTCTAAGCTGATGGAAGCTGAATTGGCATAGCGAGGTATGACCAACTCAATATGATTGATGAAAAACAATTGAAGGTTGTATGTCATGGTCAGTGTTATCAACGGTGGGTGGCCAAGTCTTTCAATCAGAAGGTTCGCCCAAAGCATTTCAAGGTCCATGATTTGGTGCTACGTAAGATGCTACCAATTAACCTTGATCCTCATGGCAAGTTCACTCCAAATTACTGTGGGCCATCATCGTGAAGAAAGTACTTCCTGGAGGTGCTTTAATCTTAGCAAAAATGGATGGGCGTGAATTCATGAATTCTGTAAACTCTGATGCTGTAAAGAAATACTATCCATGAATAAAAAAGGCTCGTAAAAGCCTTTCCCTTGCTCAAAGTTGATCAAATCTCTAGCGTATAATGATGCATGTTTTTATTTTGCAGGGGCAAAGAACGGATGTGAATGACGGTGTCTTCTATCTTTGTAAGGAACCTCTATGAGCTCCCTTATAAAGAGGGGGCAAGACATGGATACCTAATAGTTTTGACTTTATGATCATGGCCTCTTTATCATTATAGAATGCTTTCACATGATGTTGTGCAATTCACCAATTCCACTTGAAATTTATAAAAATGGATAATTCAGTGAAGGATGTCGAGTTACTTGAACATGCTAAATGAGGCGTGAAAGGCAAGCCTTATCCCATACACAGTCCCTTGTCTATACATCGTGAGGTGAGTATGGAAACATTTTGTGTTTGAAGGTGAAGAGTTTTCTTGCAAAAAGTACGACAATTAAAATGACGAGGAGCGGTTCATTTTTCTACTAGTGAACCCTTGTTTAATCCTTCTTTGAGCCTAAATACTTGAAGAATTTCTTTCATATTACCCTTGTCAAGGACCACCCCACATTGGGGCAAATGAAGGTAAGTCGACATTGAAGGAGAGGGAAATTGATAGAAATTTTCTTGCTCTCACTTGCATCAGTCTTCAAGTTATGCTATTACATTGAATTCATGTGGCAATTTAAGTGTCTTATGATGATGAAGAGCATTTTTTTCGCTATCCTATATAGTTATATTCTTTGTATAGCCCACTTGAGCCTATAATTTCATTTCTTTAAACCCAGTTGGTGATCATCCCCCACACTGGGGCAAGGCAAGGAAAAAAATTCAAATAGCATTGCTTAAATGTTGATGAAAGATGGGTGCTGCGTGAGTCCAAAGAAAGTAAGTGCAAAAAATAAGGGGCATGAAAAAACAATGTGTCTAGTAAAAGCAAGGTCAATGCCCAAAGAGAAAAATCAAACACTTGATGTAGTGAGTCGTATCCCCAACAAGGCGATACTAAAAAACTCAAATACCGTTGCAATCAATGGAGTTGTGATATGAAGAAAATCTTCAAAGGTGGAAAAAGAAAACTGGTGGTAATGTCAAGATGATCACCAACTCTCACCATTTACACACATTTTGAGCCTAACAATCAATTTGTTTCTCAACCCATGAACCCAGCCTATGTTACGTCCCTTATAAAGTCTCTTCAGATTAGGGCATTTGAATTAACATGGGAGTTCACATGTTTTAAGCATTGCTCGAAGAAGTGCGAGCAAGATTATTTATCTCTCATTCTGTAGGATTCTTGACTTATAAACCCGGAGATGATTACAGAATTGTTCTTTCAATTGCCTTGACTGAAAGAGTTCCTTTGTTAAGCCTTTGACCAAGCTCACATTACAGTCATTATCAAAGACCTCTCAGATTGGTAAGGTTGTACCGCTTGCAAGAAAATTCAAACTCTTGTTGACATGATGATAAGATAGAGTGATATATTCCCGCATCAATGGTTGGGACAAAAAAAAAAAAAAAAAAAAACCTCCTAAATGAGAGTGAGTGGAAAGCCTTTCACACCAAAAGTGTCTCATTTAACATGTTCAAGAGATTCACACTATAAGTGAAAATTGTCTTAATGATAATTTTCTAGGTGGAAGTTTGATAAAGCCATCATTCATGGACCTTCATCGAATTTAAAAAATGAAATGAATTTTTCCTCAAAGACCAAAGAATTTGTCTTTGAAGCCTTGAGTTTGTTTAGTCATCTTTGAATACTTGATGAGAATTCCAAGTACCCATTTATAAAATGTTTTCAAATGTCTAGTTTGAATTCCATATATTTGAACCTTTAAATGCTTGATGTGACTTCCAAGTGTTTGTCTTTTCAAACATCTGATGTGATTTCCAGAAGTTTAGTAAAATGTTTTCAAATATTTGACATACGAATCAAATTTTTGAAATTTCAAGTACTTGATGTAATTTCGAAGTGCTTGGAATTTGATGAGAGTTTCGGATCCTCGAAGACTTTGAGCCTTTCAATTATCTCGAAGAGATCCAGATGTTTGTCGTCTCATAGGAATCATTTCATAACTAATAACACTCTTTCAAATCCCCAAACAAGTACGGCAGGTACCTATTCTTCTTTGCATTTGCATTGGGCATTGACACATTGAGATCTATGTCTGACCAAATCATTGCATTTACATTGCATTCTTTATTGCATGACCTTGCATTTCAAAAGGGATTAAATTTATTTTAGTCTATTTCTTAAAATAAATAAAAAAAGTCATTACAATTAACATTTGCATATTCATTTCACATTCATTTTGCATGGTTTAAATTTATGTGTCATTTATCTTTGAAGGAAAACTCTACGAGCTTCCCTTCAAAGAAGGGCAGCTGTTAACACCTAATTTTTTAGAAAATAATAAATAAAATAAAACATTTGGTTGTGGAGGCGGATTTTGAATTTTTTTTTTTAATAATAAAACATCTTTGTTGTTGAACATATATCCTCATTTCAAAATTAAAAAAAAAAATTAGTTGTTTTGTGATTTTGGAGCCATTTTTCTTGTTGAGTTGTTGAGTGAATATCTCACTTGCAAAAACAACTTTGAGTTTTCCTCTATAAATAAAGGATGTGAGGCTTCGAAACAGGGGGGGGTTTCTCTTTGTCTTTGTTGAAGGAAATACGAAAGGTGAAAACAGAGAGGAGAAAAGTGAGAGGACATCAAATAGGGGTTACGAGAGAGAAGAGTCGAGAGAAAGTGATGTGAGAGAGAGATGTGGGAACAAAGAAAAGAGGAAAGAAAAGAAAAAAAGAAAAGGAAAAGCTATAGTTGTCTTCTCCGTGGGCTGCCTCATGCCTCCTGGCCTTTGTCCACCACACCTCCACCTGCATCCGGCCATCGTGTGGCACCGCTGCCGCCCGCAACCTCCGAGCGCCGGCGCGACGCTACTTCACTCCGTTCGCATCTGCCACCACCGCAATTGACCCACGACTGCGATCTCGAGTTGCCGGTCGCCTTTACATCGTGATGTTTGCCACTCCAGCCCGTCAACGCTCATTGCGCCGGTCATCATACAAGCACCCCTTCTCATCTCCCGTGCCCGTGTCGGTCCACCGTGCCTACACCGCCTTCGCCACTGTCGCTCCGCCAGCATCAACACCTGCTGAAACCACAACCTAGTGCCTTTGCTCGCACTTTCGCCCGGCCGGTCACCAACCCATCTGCTGCGACGACCTCGACGCCGCTATGACTCTGCTTTGCGATCGCCTAAAACCTGACGCCGTTGCTCCCTCCACAGTAGCTTGGACTAGTCTCAGTAGCCTGACACCCTTGCACACGATGTTATTGCTCCTCTGCTCGCTGCTGCATGCTCGAACAAAGCCATCTGTTGCCTCCCTTGTTTGGCTGCAGGTTTGCCCGAACCTCGCCGAAGCTTCAACAAACAGCCCCTGTTTTGAACAAGTGACCCATCACCGAACCACCATCGCAGACCACCACGGTCTTTGCGCCACCCCTCAAGAAAGCCGTGCCTGGAATAGGTAAAAATTTAGGTTAAATTTAGTTCGAGTATTCGGACTCTTAGTTTGTGGTCTTGACTTGATTTGTCATATATAATTGTTATTCGATCAGGAAATTTGTCATATTAAACTATAATAATAAAAAATATTGAACTGCGAGATGGCGGATTAAATTTTGATTATTTCAATTTTTATGACAAATTTGTGGATTGCTTTGTTTAATTGATTCGCATTAAGATAATATGTCATTGATTTACATTGGTGGATTTTCAATAGGACATATATTTTGGTGCATTATCATTATTTGCTCATCATATATCATGCATCATATGTCATATCTAGAATTCAGGTATTTAGGTCCATACACATTTCATGTTTAAAGCAATGCATTTTAATTTTTTAAGATTCATATAAAATTAGGATAATTTTCCTTTAATAAAACCAAAACAAAAAAAAAAAAAAAAAAATGTTATTTAGGTTATCTAGATTTCATAATGTGCACACCACATGTTGCGCTTTAATTAATGGTCCTAGGTTAATGTTTTAATATTCCTATCGTATAGTTTTTTTTTTAATAAAAAAAGCCAAAGATTAGTATTGCATCATTATATTGTTTTTCCTAATAAGAATTATTAAGTCATTTAAAAAAAAAAAGAAAACACAAAGGTCATTTATTTGGTTAGTTAATAGGTTAGTTCATAATTAATCCCATTTCATGTCATCATTGTTAGTGGAGGTTGCATATGTGTAATAAAAAAAATCATTAAAAAATCATAAAAAGAACATGCATATAGAATTAACACGTCATACATCCCATATGATGTAGCACATGCATATTTAGGATTATGTAAATTAGATTGTACATATATGGTGATGGTTTAAGTTATGCCATATGAATTGCATCTCACATGTCATTAAAGTAAATTTCATGCATATTAAGTTTAAATTAAGATTGCATAAAATAAAAAATTAGGTGTCATGTCATTTCAAAAATCATGTTTAGGGCATGCATTTTTATTAGCATTTTTTAAGTTTTTATTTTATTTTATATTTTTTTTAGAGGATAGACCTTAATAAGGTTGTAGTTTATAATATCTTACAATCTATCATGTCGGTTTATTGAATGTTATTTAATTGATTATGCACCCGCATGACCACCATTTGCATGTTAGCAGCTTAAGTTAAAATTAATCAATATTGCCTGCAAAATATTTTTGAAATTACAATGAAAAGGTACCGAAATGGCGTTAGATTAATCTAGCGTAACCATGTCCCTGGACCTATTGAATATCTGGTTCGCAAAAGTAAAGTATTATCTCTTACTTTACTTGGGTTTCTAATCAACTCTAATCATTTAGTGGTGTCTCTAAACTGAGTATAATTACATGTTTAAATGAGTTAATTTATTAGTATCAAGTCATGATTGGTAGGACTTGGGAGGGTTCATGCCCAAGTCTTCGGACTTGGTAATCCATTAGCCTTTTCTTTGAATAATTCCCCGAAAATTTGGTCACGACACATTTTATTTTTTGTAATTTACCCATAGGGATTGAGGAATTGAATATAATTTGATAGTTTCATCATGAAGTAATTATGAATTTATTTAAATTAGAAACTTAACCCACATGCAATTTTTAATATTGTGTGATTCATATTTAATAATATGTTTTACAATGGCAAAACATGATTTAAGTTTATTTGCATTAAATATTGATACGTAGTTTTCCTTTTGTGGTCATCATGAAATACTAATATGGTTGTCTTATGTGCAGGTAATGCAATCTGTTGGCCTGTCCCAACTCGCAACAT
Organism: Eucalyptus grandis; assembly: GCF_016545825.1. Classification (NCBI taxonomy): domain Eukaryota; kingdom Viridiplantae; phylum Streptophyta; class Magnoliopsida; order Myrtales; family Myrtaceae; genus Eucalyptus; species Eucalyptus grandis. The sequence goes on along the minus strand of NC_052616.1, from coordinate 54,873,643 downwards.
TATTCGCGTTTACTTAGTCTTCATGTTTTCCATGACATTCCAATCGAAAATTTATGCAGAATCAAAATAAAATTTTGCCAAAAAAAGTTGTCGGAAAGATGAGAAACGCATTTTGGAAGATTTACACTCTCAAACGCAATGAAACAACACATATAACTGGAGAAACGCTGTTATAGCACAGCTCATCCTAATTTGCGAAAAACTTCATGTTTGAACGATTCAAAACGGTGTTCCTGAAGCGAAGCTTGGAATCTTTTCAACATCAACATTTGATCTCTAACAGAAAACAGTTGAGGAGGACTTATACACTCCCTACAGCTTAAAGTAAGTTTATTATGTATTTGGCAATTGGTACGAAGGTCCAGATTTTATGATATGATATTATATTTTAATGAAGATTGGAGAATAAGGACAAAAAAAGAAGAAGCAAACAATACAACATTCCAACAAGGACACTTCTGGCGCAAGTGAAAGCTCACAGCAAACAATACAACATTCCAACAAGGACACTTCTGGCGCAAGTGAAAGCTCACCTTTCTTCTTCTTCTTCTTCTTCTTCTTCTTCTTCTTCTTCTTTTGGTCTGAAAAGCTGACCTTTCTTCGGTCGGCAACTTTTTTTAACCTTTAATATGTATTGATGAACATGTAGATTCGCCTATGTAAATTTTTTCGATATCGTTTGGAGATTCGGTCGGCAACTTTTTTTAACCTTTAATATGTATTGATGAACATGTAGATTCGCCTATGTAAATTTTTTCGATATCGTTTGGAGATTTAAATAATATTTTAAATTTCAATGGGACAGTAAAAATTACTTTTTATTCACAAACTCCATATTTTGCTGTTGTAAAACTGCTGTATAACTCTTTTAGGATGGACAAATATTTTACTGATCAGCTTATAAATCTATTCTATCTTCTGAAAAGAATATGTGGGAATTATTACATCATTATTCGCGGAAAAAATCAAAAAAGTGGCAGCGTAAGTGGGAATAGGAAACCCAGGACGACCATCTCTCGTGCAATAATTCAACATAGAAGACATCTGAAATGAAAAAGCAAGAACTTGAAAATCGAATGATTCCTAATGAATGGATCAACCATATATTAAACTCCTAAGTGTTATTTTGACCACAAATTCCAATTTTCTATTGGCTATTAACCACTAATGATAATTGACGATTAAGATACGGCTATATATGTAGTCTTTCAGATGCGATCTTTTGCTTTTAAGATGATGCCTTTATTCTACCGAGACCATAAATCCAACATTTTATAATATTGAAACTCACTATGATATGTCAAAACTTAGGAACACTGTATATTTAAAAGTAATGATTTATAGGTTTAAGTGAACCGAGATTTCTAACGTAACATCTGTAATTTGACTTAGCTTTGTTGCAACCTCTCAAGACATCACTAAGGAAATTTAATGGATTGCAAAATAAACACTTGACGCGAATTCTCCTAAACCCATATCAATTGCAACTTAGGGATTTTTATTTATTCTATTACATTTATTCATTCTATTACATATGTGAATCAATTCATTTTGGAGTTGCTACTAATTTATTATGGGTCAAGTAGAAATCTATGTGGGTGAACATTTTACTTCTGCGAACCGGATATTTTATAGATACGGGATTTGGTTATGACACACTTTCAATACATTTTCTCTTTATTAAAAAAATATATTTTTGCAAGCAATCTTGATCGATTTAAATCTTTGGCCACTAACATGTGATGGGTGATCATGCAAATGTACAAACAGGAATTTGGCACTTAATAATCAAAGTGATAAATAAATTATTATTATTATTTATTTTTTTGATAAAAGGTAAGAGGTATATAGACTTTTGCACAAAAAGTTATACAACTATACAGCAAGGGGGGAGCCTTGGCACCAGTTCACACTCAGAAGGACAAAAAATCCTAACGAGTGGAAGGGGGCCAGGGCCAGGGGGGGAGAAAAGGGGAGGGAAGAGCTGCGAGAGAGATACATTGCAGAAAAAAAGCAGCAGTAGAAGAAGGCAAAAACAACGGCCAACAAAGGAGACAAGGGCAAAGAGCATACAACACTGTTGCCCGCACAAGGAAAAGACACAGAGGAGAAGAGTAGGAGAGACACCAAGATGGGAACCCAAGCCGCATCGTTAGGAGAGATTCGAGAGAGATCCATCAGAAGCATCAACCAGCAACAACGAGATGGGTAGCAATGTAGCAAAGGACAGCTTCACCAACCTTCAAGCCAAGGAATAAAAAGAGGGGGAGGGGCAGCCAATAGTAAGCATAATCAATCAAAGATGGAGGAGTGGATGCCCCAGCTAAGTTGTAGTCTTCTATTACGGGGGTTGTCCGGGACCTTGGGGAATGATAAAGCCCTATCATTGACAGCTTTACGAAGGTGATCCATTAAAGTCGGGAGGTATAATCTTTCATTGCGAAAGATAATGTTATTCCTTACTTTCCAAATGAGATAACATAAGGCACCAAAGGCAAAGCGAGCCAAGGATTGGTGGAAGGTAACATTAGAAAGGTGTTTAATAACCCATAAAAGATTGTCCTTCCAAGCATGATTCCTCCAAGGTAAGTTACACTTAGCCGCTCAAAACGATGCAAGGTGATTAGTGATAGAACATCCAAAGAAAAGGTGATCAACTAAATCCGGCATAGAAGAGCAGAAGGCACAAGAAACATCAGGGATTCTCTCATGAGCAAACAATAATACTTTGGTTGGCAATTGATTGCAAGAGATTAACCATTGATGAGTCTGATACTGAGGAGGTAAGGAGGGGTTCCATATAAATCTCGACCAGGGGACCATAACACCCCTCGGCCTTAGAAGGCTCCAAGCTGAGGTAGTAGAAAACACTCATAAGGAATGGCCAAGCCATAGAAGACGGTCACTGGCCTCATTGAGGTTTGGAAGGGGATCGTTCCAATTCATTATGGAGGTTGCAACAGCAGAAGGTGGGGGAAAGGTAGTTAAAGCAGTAGCTACCATAGCAAGCCTTGATATACCAGAGCAGTAGATTTCATGGTCAGAGAACAACTTGTAGAGCGGACCACGAGGGTGCCAGTGATCAAACCAGAAAGAGACAGATAGCCCATTACCAACACGCCATTTAAAATGATGTTGGATTAAATCACAGAGGCCAAGCAACTTCTTCCAAGCCCAAGAGCAATAGGTAGGTCTTAGGACAATCCAAAAAAAAATTCGATTTAAGAAGATGGAATGAATCCATTTAGACCAAAGTGACTCCTTATCGGTGAAAAGGAGCCATAGGTGCTTGATCATGACAGCAATATTGCTCACCCGAAGGGATCTAATACCCAAATTGCCTTCCTCCATAGGTAAACAGACATCCACCCATGCCACCTTTGCGCCCCTAGGCCCTAAGTTTGGGTCTTTCCAAAGAATTTGCCGGAAAATTTGTTCAATTCAGTTAGTGATTGAGGCGGGAAGGATAAATACGCTAGACCAATAAACCTGGATAGAATGAAGGACCGATTTGATTAGCTGCAATCTGCCCGTTAAAGAAAGAAACTGGTTTGTCCAAGATTGAACTCGAGAAGTAATAGTATTAACCAGGGAAACACAAGCCTCCTTGCCCAATCTAGAGGAAATAATAGGTACACCGAGGAACCTAAAAGGGAGAGAACCCAGCTGAAATCTGGAGGTACTTACCAGAGCATTCCTTAGAGAATTAGGGCCACTTGAAAGAAAGATTTCACTTTTGTTGAGGTTATGATTGAGCCCAGACCAGCTAGCAAAGGAATGAATTCCATCCAAAAGAAGCTGCAAAGATGTCATATTAGCTTCCGAGAATAATAGAACATCATCTGCAAAGAAGAGGTGAGAGAGCCTGGTTGCTTTACACCTCCAGAAGAAATCAAAACCCAGCTTGCCAGTTTGGGTGTTGAGAATCCCAGTAAAAACTTCCATAACGAGAGTGAATAAATAGGGGGACATAGGGTCACCCTATCGAATCCCTCGTCCGCTTGGAAAGAAGCCGTGTAGCTCACCATTAAGGGAGATAGAATATTTGGGGGACCAAATGCAAGCCATCATTCGATGGACAAAGTCAGGAGGAAACCTAAAGGCTAATAAGTTTAACTCAATAAAATTCCAGTCTACCGAATCAAAAGCTTTGCAGAAGTCGACCTTAATGATGCATTTTGGCCGGTAAGGTTCGTGATGAAAATCAACGAACAATTCTTGGGCTGGCATAATGCTATCACTAATGCGTCTACCTTTAACAAAAGCATTTTGAGGTAAACTGATAATTGAAGGTAGCACATCGGCTAACTTGTTAGCCATAATCTTGGTAATGCACTTGTATATTGTGTTGCAGCAAGTGATGGGTCGGAAATCATTGACAGAGGAAGCATTGGAGACCTTCGGGACTAAGGTTAGGATGGTTGCATTAATCTCCTTAAGAAGATGACCAGAAGCGAAGAAGTCTCGAACCGCCAATAAGACCGAAGGGCCAACAATTTGCCAAGACCGCTTGAAGAAGTCCACATTAAATCTGCCGGGCCCGAGCTTTACCACTTGCAAGAGAGAAGAGGGTATCGTAGATTTCTTTATCAAAGACAGGCTGAGAGAGAATCCGAATCTGATCATCATCAAGGGGATGATTTAGTTTTTCCCGGATCTCCTCAATTGTAGGCACATAGGAAGGCGGGGATGTCGCCAAGAGAGCTTGGAAATGAGAGACAAAGAGCTATTGTACCTCAATAGGATCAGAAACCAGATTGTCCCCATTATAGATTGAAAGGATTCTATTTCGAAGGTGGCTTCTCTTGACTGAGTGATGAAAATACTTAGTGTTTAGATCACCTTCTTTAAGCCAACGAACCTTGGATTTCTGCCTAAAAAAGGATTCCTCTTGAAGGCGCAACTCAAAGAAAACCCGGAGGTGTTCCTTTTCCGCATTGCCAGCTCCAGGTTGAGTGGGTCCAGTTGAATGGCATCTTGGGCTAGCAAGAGCAATCTCCTAGCCTCAACTGTTTTAGCTGAAATATCCGCATAAGCCTCTTTATTCAGGAGTTTAAGTCTGCATTTAAGAGCCCTTAGCTTGCAACAGAGTACGTACATCGGCATTCCAGAAAAAGGGGAGTCCCACACTTGAGTCACAAGATCAAAGAAGGAAGGATGGGTCATCCAAAGATTGAAGAATTTAAAGGGCTTACGGGTGATGGGGATAGGAAAAATCCTAACAATCATAGGAGAATTGTGACATCTTGATTTTCAGGTTTTGATTTCGATTGGATAAGATAGGCCTTTCGTTAACGCGACTATAGTGTTTTTCTCCAAGTTGGCCACTCATGAGATAACTAGACTATATGGGGAAGCCATTAATGAATTTTAAGGCAATAGACTTGAGAATTCGACCAGGAATCGACTTCTTGACCGTGTCCATCTTTAGAGGTCATTATGACACAGGTATAAATCGATTTGAGATCAAAGATGGGTCGGTTCAATTGAGATGCGTGACTAATCGTGGGTGACACCACTAAATTAGAAAACTCTTGTCGACCGGCACTAGATTGATTTTTCCTATCGTTTTGGTACCCGTATTTGAAACCTCGAGATTTTTGCGACCATTGAGAGTCGCTAATGTGTCGAAGAGGTATGAGTGGCTCGAAGAAAATCGACCACAGGTCAATTACACCAAGAATTCCTAAAAGCTACTCGGTAGGCAAGGTCACACTAAAATCATGTTTGATTGAAAATACCCACGGATTTGAATTTGATTTCAGAAATTGGAAGTCTTGTCGTGTCATGACTCATTCTAGGAACGTCGACTCACATTTTGAGGAATTTCCGGCGAGTTTGAGATTTTTACGGAAAATCGTTGTGGACGATTTGGAAAATGAACGGAAATTTAGATTGGCCAATTTGAAGAGATTTTTGGCATCCGGTGTGAGTGATTTGGCGAATGGAAGTTGTTTGGGTATTTTCTGAATTCAAATTGGACCTCAACTGGATTTGTTTGTTCATAAAATCGGATTCAAAAGAAATGAATTAAAATTCGGAATTGAAGGAAACTGCCGTTGTTGTTGCCCAAAACTTGTTGTTTGAGGGAAATTTTGTACAAGAAAGCAAGTAAGGGTCAAGTACTTTAGCATGGGGATTTTTAAGGACCAATTTGAGCTAAACAAAAGCAAATAGGACAATGATTTTTGGATTATAGGAAATCCTTTTAGTTTTCTTTATTTTTCTTCCTTATTTCTTTCCCCCTCCCTTGCTGCGCACGTTCCCTCCTTTGACTTCTCTCTCTCTTCGTCGAAGATGCACGCACGAACCCCCCTCACATCCGTGCCTCTCCTTTTCTCTCTCTCTCTCTCTCATTTTACCCTTTTCTCTCTCGTGCGTTTTTATTTCTCCAGCTGATAGCCTCTGCAGGATTAATTTTCTTTGGCTTTATTTCATTGACTTGAGTCAATGTTTATCCCCTCATTCGGCCGACATCCCTAGCTGTCTTCCCTTTTCTTTATTTTCTCTGCTTTTCGCTGGTTCAACGGACGAAGCAGCTTCTTCATTTCTCTCTTGCAGCCACCTCCACCGAACAGCCCCTGCAACCCTTGGCCACACGTCCGCGGCACAGCCATCTTCGGTCAGCTAGTGAAACCGAAGTTGCTTCTTCAGTGAATATGTTGACCCAGCCACGAAGCCGCGCGTTCGTTCCTTCATCAACCCAGTGAAGCCACCGAAACCAGCGGCACCTCTCCGTCAGCGTCACCCCCGTTTCGTTAGAAGTCAGCCGCAGCAGCTTCGCTCGCCAAGCCCATCAGCCACTGTTCCTCGATCTCTTGGCCGCTCCATTCAGCTGCTTGATGGCCCCTCTTCATCAAATCAGCAAGATCAACAGCGCGAGAACAGAATTTCCAGCCAAGCTGCGGGCTTGCGTGGCCGATTTCGGACCGTTCCGGGCCCCGGTTGGCAGACTCACCTTGAAGAGGATCGAGCTTTGTCGCGTGCTCATCGATTTGATCCAAGCGGATCTTTAATCTAGTGAGTTTTGCTCACTAATACCTTCTCAGTTTGCTAGTTATACTTAAAGGTTGATTAGTGTTAATTAAGTGTAATTAGGTGGGTAGATTAGAATTGATTAGCGATTATTAGTTGATTGTATTGCATATTAGTTAGGTGGTTAGTGTACATAGATAGAGAATTGCCTATAGTATTTATTGGATGCTTCTTGGGATTTTTCTCAACCATTATCAGGTGTTAATTAGGCAATTCGGGCCTAAATGGAATTTTTATGAATTAAATATTAATTTTCGGAATTAATTATTTAATTATTTATTTTCTGAAAATTCAATTGAGATGGCTAGTGACCGGGATTTTATGCTGATGATTGTGGTGTAGTCCGTCTATTTAATTGAGCTTTATATTGTGCTAAATTGAATTTATTGTATTTATTTATTTAATTTTCGAAATTAATTATTTAATTATTTATTTTCCGGAAATTCAACCGGGATGGCCGGTGACCAGAATTTCGAACTGATCGTCGTAGTGCAGTCTGTTTATTTATTTGAACTCCACATTGTGATTAATTTAATTGATTGTGCAATTTAATGAATTATTCCTTAATTGATTGAAATTCATTGAAATTGAGTGGAATTGAATGATTGATCGGTAGATGGTCGAGTTTGGTTCTTTAACCTTTATAATGCTTTGATGAGTTGTAAAGTGAAAGAATCGTGAGAGTGAACTGAGAATTCTATTAGCCGACACCGATCAAGTATGAAGTATAGACAAGCGTGGTTCAGTGATGAGGAATATCCGGAGAAGAGGACACGCGCGATGCTGGAGCAGAAGGGAGGAACAATAGCGCACGTGGAGTAGGAGGGCAGCTGGCTTTCGGATGGGGACGTGCGAGGAGCAGCTGGCGTCGGATGGGAGACTGGTTTGGCCGTCGGGGGTTCGGTCGGTAAGCCAAAGACCGGTGACCGAGCCCCTCCGTCGACCGGATCCCCTCGCCTATAAAAGGGCACCACCTTCGTCGAAGAACGGAGAGTGAGCTTCGAGATCTTCCCACTAAGAGACTTCGGGGAGGAATCGAAGAGTAAGCGAGAGAGAAATCGGGTCGTGAGCTCAGCTGACCTCCCACTGAGAGACTTCGGGGGAGGCTGGTGGCGAGCGAGTCCGAGGAGGTCAAATCTGGCCGGTGGAGGCTCGGATCTGGCCGGAGTGAGAGAGAACCAAGGCTAAGGAAGGTCCGGCCGAGAGCTGCATCGCAGATTTGGGGTGACCGACCCTCCGCGGCACTGACACCGTCCCACCCCCCGATGCCGCTAATGTGCCAAATCCCACCATGCCACCGTCTCGCGGTCACCGTAGCTGAGCCTCGGGCCCAGGTCTCGCCGTCGCTATCGTTGTTCACCGTGGTCTTCACCGTCGCATATCAAACCCTCTAGTTTCGACATTGCTCGCCGTGGTCACTGCCGTCGTAAATCGACCCCTGTTGTCGCCGTCATTGCCTCCGTTCAAGAAAAGGTAAAAAAAGCCTGTTGGCATCGTCCTTGCCGTTCATCGCAACCCCATTTTGTCGGCGTCGCCATCGTCGTTGCCGACATCGCCGTAACGCCTTAGTTTCCGTCCCAGCGCCGGATTCGCAAACCCTAGGGTTTGCGATTTTCCAGGTCGCGAAACGGATTCGGACCCGAAAAATCAGGTAGGGTTCGCGATTTGGGGGCGGCTAGAGGACGGGTCGGGTGTTGGAGCTGGGTCGGGTAGGGTTTCGCCGGGGGGAGCGGGTTGTCGAGTCGGGGTCGTCGGGCCGGGCCGAGTGTCTCCAAACGCTCGGCCACGACACCGTTTCAATAAAATAAAAAATACAAAAAAATCCAGTCGGGCCCGCATTGGGCCCATCCGCGTTTGCGTTGCCGACCGGGTCGGACCCAACCCGCGGATCCAACCCAGTCGGCTTTTTTAAATTTTATTTTAAATAATATTTTAAATAAATAATTTATTTTCCAAAAAATCCAAAATATAATTTATTTTCAAAAATATTAAAAATATTTTAATTTCCAGAAAAATCGAAAAATAATAAAAAATGATAAAAATATTTTATTTTCCAAAAAAATCAAAAAGTCAAAAATATTTCATATTTAAAAAAAATGCCAAAAATTCGAAAAAAAACCAAAAATTTATGAAAAAGCCAAAAAGACTTGTAGTTTCTAAAAATACCTAAAATCCAAAAATCCATTTTATGTCCAAAAATTAGAAAAAAACTCAAAAATGTTTTTCCTCCCAAAATGCATGGAAAATCCCTCGAACTTCCAAAAACCTCAAGGTTTAAACAAGATTAGGTACCGAAAGGGCATTAGTGATTAACTAGTATAATCAAGTCCCCGATCCTAATTTCTCTTGTTTCGCGAGAGTGAGTATTTCTCCCGATACTTCTCTTGGGTTTCTAATCAACCCACCCCAAACCGAATAGTGGCGACTCTGTTTTAAAATTAATTTACAGATTAAACACTTAGACTATTAAAGTCGTGAATTGGTGGACTTGAGAGAGTCCGGGCATAACTAAATTCAGCCGAGCCATTAGCCTCTGCAAGGCGCCCACCCCTAATGTGGGCACTAAAAAAAGAGAGGTTGCGGCAGCTTGGCGACTCATTGGGACTTTGAGGACTTAGGCCATTTTATCTTTGTTTAAATGCTTTGTTGACTTGGGTTTTTTTTTACTTTTGTGCAAGGTAATAGCTTAGAGTTTTTTTTTTTTTATTCTGTCAAAATAAAATGTTTTGTGATTATAAACTGCTGTGCATCCTTAAATATTTTAGCACTACACATGGCACACACGACTCGGCCGCCGGACCTGGGTCGCCATAGGATTTCTAGGATGGTGTTAAGAAAGATACGACCTCGAACGCGAGACTGCGATGTAGAGGTTGCCTTTCTTTTCCCCGAATTTCTTAGCCGAGGTTAGGAGGGTATGCTGCTAACGCGAGACTGCGACGAGCGGATACCCTTTTAATTTCAATAAACCTTCTCAGTTAGAAATTGAGCCGCACGTCCCATCTGTATGTCTCTGTGCTTGCCATTTTCTTTAAGAGTAAAGTAATTTCTTTACTCTTACTCAGTCCTTACTTATTGGCCCATGGCAATTTAGGACAGGTTTTTGAGTCCCAGTTTATATGCGATGGGAGAAGACAATATCTCGTTTATTCCCGCTCCCAAAGCAAAGCTCTTCAGATGGTGGGGTCAATTGGACCAGTTTGCCCAAGAGCGTGTGAAAGCCAAAGTCGGTCATCTCTTATCATTGTTCCAAATCTTTGTTCATCCTGAAGTCCTGCAGGCCATTTTCTGGTGCCCGAGGTCATTCACTTTTATGTTCGGTGGGTTCGAGCTAACCCCAACTCTGGAGGAATATAGCATCATCACTGGAAAGTCTCTTGAGAATCGGCTTGTTAGGCCACCAACAGGCATTGACCCGTTGCGTGGGTTAGCACGACTTTTAAGAATTGAAGTCCATGTTGTGAGGCGAACTCTTGAAAGCAACCATAACACCTGCCCACTAGTATTTTTGATTGTCTGTTTTGAAAATCAACCCATGACCCAAAAAAGTGAAATTTTCCTTTTAGCCTTTTTCGGGTCATCATTTTTCCCCATCAAAGAAATGCTATAAGTCCCTCAATCGCATGGGTGGTTGATCAGGTTTCGAGAGGGCAAAACTGTGTCAACATGATTTTAGCTGAAACGTTTTTGTCTCTTAATTGTTTTAAAGAAAACACGAAAAAAATCATGTGAGCCTCCCTAGAAATTTTACAGGTTTGGTTCTTTTCTCACCTAATAGAATTTCGATGCCTCATGCAATCATCCGAAAATGATTTTGAAAATCAATTACAGAAGTTTGTGATCCTAGAACCGTATATTCCCAACCAAAACTGTTTTAGCTAGATAAATTTCTTAAGAGACCCCGCTCTTGAGACATTCCAATGGTGCGCTAGTTGGTTTCGTGAAAAGAGAGCTCGCTTTGGTTACAAACAAAGCCATCCAATTCCATTGATCGGCCTCACCGGCGGCACTCCCTATTGCCCATATAGGGTGGCTCGACAGTATGGAGCCCTTCAAGAAATCCCACCGCTTTCCATGAAGAAAATACATCCACTCTGTTTTACCCACCTGAGTTGTGACTACGCATTCGAGATTGCCATTGTCGAAGAGACATGGAGCAAGTGCCATCGCAAAAGAATCATAATACCTGAAGGGCTTGAGGGAGAAGAAAAAACCCACCACGCCTCTACATCCTACATCCACAACTATCGTATTCCGACAAAACTGAAGCCAGCGATCCCTCACCCAATCAGCAAGATTAGACAACACGAGCAAGCAGAGCTTATGCAAAGGGATTTGGGAATAGACTGGATACATATCTCAGAGCCAGTTCAAGAAAGCAAGCATCCTCGCAAGAACAAGGCCCCCCGTCGCATATAAAATAGCAATCATGTGCTCCTTAGTGTTAATATCGTGAAAGTTTTGTCCCGTTGTTTAGGGACTTTTGTTTAATATCTAGAATTTCTTTATGTCATTTCAATTTCAAGTTTTAGATGTCAAAAGTCTGCGGTCTATAAAATCCTCTTTTGATAAATAAAAAAGCAGTTAGACCATTGCCATGGGTCAATCTTTGTTTACTTTCGTGCTCATTCATTATTTTTGCGACGACAGGTAATTATGAATCATCAACTATCAGCCATCCGCGAATAGCCTCACGTAATAGGGCCTGATTAGAATGATGTACAAAATCGCATCGCCAACATTGAAGACGATGTGGGACAGATGTCCATTGTCCTTCGACAACTCTCGAGGCAAATGGAATCCACTCAAGCTGAGCCCAACTCCGTAGCTGCTTTAAGCACTGTCATAACACCCGCGAATTTGCAGAGAATAACCAGCACCATAGACAGTTTGAAAAGATCATGAAAAAGTTAAACCAGCTGCAGGGGCAGAATCCCATGGACCTATCCAATTACGCCAGCATTAAGATCCTTGAAGAGCTCAAAGCACCTAAATGCAAGAGGTATGCTGATACCTCCTGCTCAGAGACCTACTTGCAGGCCTACCTGGTCTGAAATATGATTTAATCGTACCAATCAAGCTTGACTGGCCCCGCCTTGCGATGGTACATTGTTAGGAAGATTAGTCCCCTTAAGACCTGGGGGGAACTAATTCATGCTTTCCACCAAGAATATAATATTGACATAAGCCCTAACATCGCCTTGCCCTACAAAGAACAGATGGTCACGGAGCACGAGGAGCCGTTAGTTGTTGAGATATGAGAGAAACGTGTTAATTAAGCCTTGCATAATAAATGGGTAGCTGAGCAACATCCTATTATTGGAAAATTTCCCACTAGGAAAGGTAAGGAACCTTTGTATGAGATCATAGACTCAGAGCCTGTTCAAGAGCAAGGTACGACTAGACAACTCCCCAAGCTTACTCCAAGAGCTAGGGTCCAAAGAATACCAACCCCTATCAACCTGGAAAGTAAATCAGACAGTGAAACTCTAATCAAGTTGGCAAACAGAAAGAATCATTCCATCCAAAGAAGGTGAGTTCTCTGAATATAATTTTGGAAATGATGTCTTCTATTTTCTACTTACAGGAAACGAAAGATAGGACGTAATAGGTACAAGCATACGGTTGAAATCAAGCCGTCCCCAGGAATTCTGTGCACTCCACCTCGCTCCTGCCCAACTCCTTCTCAAGCCGGAGCAATATCTTTTCCCCACAATATGCCCGCGCAACTAGATGTTGAGGTTTCATCAATGGGATTTCCAACTTTGACAAGCCAAGAAGAGCAGAAAAGGAATTTCTTCTCTTCCTTTGAATTGACTACTGTCAACAAGGAGAAAATCCATATAGTTAAAGCGATCTCTAGCCCCTATTTGGACAATGACTTAGGGCCTAGAAACCTCACTTCGTGCTCCAGATGCATGCTCTCTCAAGAAGTGATTGCCATCAGAGAATTGGAGGTTTTGATTGTCCATCTCAGATTCCATAGAAGCTTGAAGTACATAACTTTGCTCAATGCTGCTAATGGTCATATGGTCAAAAATAGAATTCCATAGAAGGAAGGCGTTGCGAATCAATAATAGTGTACACAGGACCACAAATGAGAAGGGCCAATCAAAAGAAATGTCGAACCGTGTCAAGACGAAGAGGCTGTCATCAACATACAGAGATCCCTAGGAGTTAACAAATACAAACTCTGGGGAAGGGAAGCATCGGGATTCAAGAGCCAAACTTGATGGAGCCAATAATTGACCTAACAAAGCAAGGGATATAGGACTTCGTGTCCCCCTCTCACTTTAGGTTCACCCAATTATCTGCGAACCAGTGAAGGATAAAGTTATATCGCTTCCACTTATTCGACTCTTGAAAGAGTTCCTGACTAACATGATCCCTTTTATCTATTGCAGGATCACCTGACTGTCAAAAATGCATATAACAAATCAAAGAAAGACATGTCAAACTCTAATAAGGTCTCCTAAGCGAAATGGCATCCTGAGTAATTGCCAAAACAAATGACATAAAATCTTCAAGCCTCAACTCACATTTGATTTTGGCCAGACTAATTGATCTACTTGTACATCTTCTCTTCTATAGGGGCAAAAGCAGAGATGTCTGATCAGATTCCTAATCCTTGGTTGATCATTCTTGTGTCATGTCCCTACTTAATAGGAGCAACCATCGACACCCCTTTGTGAATAACTCTTTTGATGTTCAAAATTTAACAATACTATTCTATTGACCCTTAAAGCTACCAATAAGGTCTTTTTGAGCCAAAACCATTCATTTGTTCTGAGAGTACAAACTCTCTCATGTTTAAAATACTACATGCCTTTTCCAAATGGATTTTTGCATGATGATTTTGTCTATCTAGATCACTGATTCCGCTGAGGATTATTAGAATAGACAACTAAGTGAAGAATACAAGATTGGTTGAGCATGCTGGATAAGGCCCTTTAGAATGATGACAGGCAAGCCATATCCTACACACAATCCCCCCTATCTATACACTTGTGAGATGAGTGCAGAAGATTCCATGGTTGTTGGGTAAAGACTTCTCTCGCGAATGGTATGATAACCAAAATAGTGAGAGGCATTTCATCGCTCACCCCTTTGAGCTCCTTACACTGGTAAAGCTTCTCTCATACCCCCGTCAAGAACCACCCCACACTGGGGCAAATCGAAGGCAAAGCAGCATCACAAGGTGAGAAGAAAGATAGAAATTTTCTTGCTCGCACTTGCATCAATCTTCGAGTGTCTTTATTGCATATGGACACTCGCGTTAATTTAAGTACCTTAGAATGACGAAGAGCAGTTCCTTCTCTATGCACTTGTATTCATTGTACAAACCAATTGAGTCTGTAATTTCACCCTCACATGGAGGCAAAACATAAGTTACTATCATATAAGCAGCATAGCTCGGAGCACTAGCTGAAGACGAAGACTCAAGAGTCTAACAACAATGTCGTGATTGAACTTGCCTAGGCTAGTTCCTCTAACGACAATAATGAAAAAACAAGGGCATAAAAAAACAGCGTACCTGGTAAAAGCAAGGTCAATGCCCATGAATGAAGAACTAGAATAAAAAATAGGGGCATAAAAAAGCAGTGTGCTTGGTAAAAGTAAGGCCAATGCCCTCCAATTAAAAATACATCCAAGAAAAAGTTGTTGTTGTGGTTCAATTGATAGAGCCTCCATTTGACAGTGAGAAGAAAGACCGGTGACAAATGCCAAGGCAATCACCAGCTCTCACCCCTTTACACATGAGCCAAGCCTACGTTGCGTGCCATTATAAAAGTCTCTTCAGACTTGGGCACTTCAATTAACGTATGATTTCATATGTGCATAAGCATTGTTTGAAGAAGTACGAGCAAGATTACACTATCTCTTTTCGCAGGGTTCTTGACTTGTAAACCCATATATGATAGTACAACATTTCGTTCAACAGCTTCGACCTCGATGGTCCCCTTTGATAAGCTGCTGACCAAGAATTCATCACATTTCAACAAAGACCTCTCACATTGGTAAAGTCGTACCACTTGCGAGAATACTCGGACCCTTGCTAACATGATGACAGTGAGATAGTGTGGTCCTTATAAATCTTGCATCAATGGTCAGGATAGCCTTTTTCCATGAGAGTGAGCGGAAAGTCCTTTCAGATTGAAAGTCCCTCATCTAGCATGCTTAAGACATCTACATTCTAAGTGAAGGTTGTCTTTCAAAATCTTCCCTAGTGGAAATCAGATGATGCAAAAATGACAAAATTATCATGCATGAATCTCATTTAAAGTCACGAATTTACAACATATATAATCATGTGTGCATATTGTGCAAATAGCAGACATACTCTCAGAGATCAAAGATATTGCCAGGTAAGCATATCCTTATCCCCGGTTGTCTTAATGTACCTACCACTGTCCAAGTACTCTTTTCTTGACACTTGACCTATTCGAGTCGTCCCTTGAGTTTGGGTGCTTGTAACTATCTTAGTATCCCCTTGTCTTTGAGTACCCACCACTTGCCGGGTACTCCATTTTCCTGACACTTAACCTATTCGAGTTGTCCCTAGAGTATTGATACTTGTGACTGACCAAGTATCCTTTTATCGTTGAATACCTATTGCTATCTAGGTATCCCTATTATCTTTGAGTACCGGCCACCGTACGGATACTCCATTTTCCTGACACTCGACATGTCTGAGTTGTCCTCGGAGTATTGATACTTACGACTGTTTAGGTATCCCTTTGTCTTTAGGTACCCTCTTATCGACACTCGACTTGTTTGAGTTGTCTTCATAGCTAGGATGCTTGCAACTGACCAAGTATCCCATTACCTTTGAGTTCCTTTCATCGTCCAGGTACTCCCTTTTCATGACACTTGACCTGTCCGAGTTGTCCTCAAAATTGTATCTTTGAATACTAGTAGTTGTTCAAGCATTCCACTGCTTTGTGTGCCTGCGCCTACCTAGGTATGCTTTCTTACACTTGGACTGGCTGAGTGGTCCCAGGTTGTATCATTAAATATTTGCGTTCATCCAAGAATTCTAGTACTTTGTACACCTGTGGCTACCTAGGTGTTCCACCCATTTTAAGTGCTTGCGACAATCTAGGTAAGTCTCATACCACATTCAAGTTTATAATACTAGGAGATGAGAGACCTTCACGAATATCTCAAGTACGCCCTCAATATTCCCAATTACTAAGAGGTGAGAGACCTTCATGAATATCCCAGGTACGTCCTCGATATTCCCATTACCAGGAGGTGAGAGACCTTCACGAATATCCCAGGTACACCCTCAATATTCCCAATTACCAGGAGGTGAGAGACCTTCATGAATATCTTAGGTACATCCTCGATATTCCCCTTTACCAGAAGGTGAGAGACCTTCACGAATATCCAAGGTGCGTCCTCGATATTCCCAATTACTAGGAGGTGAGAGACCTTCATGAATATGCGAGGCACGTCCTCGATATTCCCATTACTAGGAGGTGAGAGACCTTCATGAATATGCAAGGTACGTCTTCGGTATTCCCAATTACCGGGAGGTGAGAGACCTTCATGAATATCTGAGGTACGTCCTCGATATTCCCCTTTACTAGGAGGTGAGAGACCTTCATGAATATCCAAGGTACGTCCTCGATATTCCCCTTTACCAGAAGGTGAGAGACCTTCACGAATATACAAGGTACGTCCTCGATATTCCCAATTACCAGGAGGTGAGAGACCTTTATAAATATGTGAGGCACATCCTCGATATTCCCATTACCAGGAGATGAGAGACCTTCATGAATATGCAAGGTAAGTCTTCGATATTCCCAATTACCAGGAGGTAAGAGACCTTCATGAATATCCGAGGTACGTCCTCGATATTCCCCTTTACCAGGAGGTGAGAGACCTTCATGAATATCCAAGCTACGTCCTCGATATTCCAACTACCAAGAGGTGAGAGACCTTCATGAATATGTGAGACCTATCCTCGATATTCCCATTACCTGAAGGTGAAAAACCTTTACGAATATCCCAAGTATGTCTTTGATATTCCATCTACTAGGAGACTTTAAAAAAAAAAACGACCAAGTATTCTCTAGAGTTTGGTACTTATGATTATACAGGTACCCCTTTGATACCTGCGAACGTCCAGGTATCCTCCAAAAGTTTGTACTTGTGATCATCCAAGTACCCTTTCGACGCTTGCAAAGGCCCAAATATCCTCCAAGTTAGTACTTGTGAATATCCAGGTACTATTTCAATGCTTGTGAATGTCCAGGCACGCATAACAAATCAATGCCCTGATAAAGATCGGCATATCTCCTGAGAAAGGTTGGGTACCAACTGGTGTCCTCTACTGAGGTCAGACACCCCAACAAATCGATGCCTTGAGAAAAGTCGGTGTATCCTCCTGAGAAAGGTCGGGTTCCAACTGGTATCTTCGACAGAAGTCAGACACCCCGCAAATTGATGCCCTGAGAAAGGTCGGTGCATTCTCCCAAGAAAAGTCGGGTTCCTACTAGTGTCTTTGACAGAAGTCAGACACCCCAACAAATATGATGCCTTGAGAAAGGTCGGCGCATCTCCCGAGAAAGGTCAGGTACCAACTGGTGTCCTCGATACAGATCAAGCACCCACAAATAGATGCCCTGAGAAAGGTTGGCGCATCTCCTGTCACGGCAACCGAAGAAAGGTTCGGGTCCGAGACAAACCACTTATTGCTCTGACAGGCGACCAAAAATGGTTTGGGCCCTGGAAAAGCATTTTACTGTCACAGCGACCGAAGAAAGATTCGGGTCCGAGGCAAATCATTTATTGCTCTAACATGTGACCGAAGAATTGTTTGAGTCCTAGAAAAACAATTTCTCGTCAAGGCGACCAAGAAAGGTTCGGGTCCTAGACAAATTATTGATTGTTTTAACGAGCAAATCCGAAGAATGGTTCGAGTCCTAGAAAAGCAACCTCCTCATATCACCGGGAAGATGACGCCTTGATACTTTCCAAACTCGGGGTTCACACCCTATCTCACTCACTCGATAAGTAACTACGGTATCTTCTTATCTCGTCTTTATATATGTAAAGTTATATTATTTTTTTCCATATAGAATAATAAGTCCCAAATAAAATATAATATGCTACACGTGCATGGATAAAATTTAGGCATTAGTTTGTCTTTGAATGCAACCTTTATGAACTCACCTTCAAAGAGGGGAGCTATTGACGCCTAAATTTCGTTTTTTTAATTATGGAGTTTCTTTATTTATATATTTTGCCTTTTTTTCGGATAAATAGATAATAAAAAGAGAAAAAAAAAAAAAACAGGAAAAAACAAAAAGAAAAATAGAAGCCAGCATCCACAAGGGCTGGGCCTTCAAAGCCCACCCTCCCTCTTTTCTTTTCCTTTGCGCAGGTCCGCGAGGCCCAACCACGACCTGACTCAGCCGAGCCACTTCTCCCTTGTCTTCTTCTTCCTGCTGTCCTTTTCTCCAATCGGATAAGCAGCATGCTCCGGAGAAGAGGATGCGCGCGACGTCGGAGCAAAAGGGAGGAACAATGAGTGCACATGGAGTAGGAGGGTAGCTGGTGTCGGATGGGACATCGATTTGGTCGTCGGGGTTACGTCAGCCAGCCAAAGACCAGCGGCCGAGCCCTTTCAACCGCATCCCTCGCCTATAAAGGGCACCACCTTCGTCGAAGAACGAAGAGCGAGCTTCAAGATCTTCCCACCGAGAGACTTCGGGAGGAATCGAAGAGTAAGCGAGAGAAATCGGGTCGCGAGCTCGGCCTAACCTCCCATTGAGAGACTTCGGAGGAGGCCGGTGGCGAGCGAGTCCAAGGAAGTCGGATATGGCCGGTGGAGGCTCGGATCTGGCTGGAGTGAGAGAGAACCAAGGCTGAGGAAGGTCCGGCCGAGAGTTACGTCGCAGATCTGGGGCCACCGAGCCCCTCCATGGCACTGACACCGTCCCACCCCCCGATGCCATTGCTGTGCCAAATCCCGCTGTGCCACCGTCTCACTGTCACCGTAGCTAAGCCCCAGGCCCAGGTCTCGCTGTCGCTATCGTTGTTCGCCGTGGTCTTCACCGTTGCAGATCAAACCCTCAAGCTTCGTTGCTCGCCGTGGTCGCCGACGTCGTAAATTGACCCCCTGTCGTCGTCGTCATTGCCTCCGTTCAAGAAAAGGTAAAAAAGCCCATGGCCGTCATCCTTGCCGTTCATCGCAACCCCATTTCGTCGCCGTCGCCGTCGTCATAGTCGCCATCGTCGTTGCTGTCGCCATCATAGTCGTTGTCGCCGCCGTAACGCCTTAGTTTCCATCCTCGGCGCCGCGGATTCGCAAACCCAGGGTTTGCGATTTTTTCGGGTCGCAAAGCGAATCCGGACTTGGAAAATCGGGTAGGGTTCACGATCTGGGGGCGGCTGGACGACGGGTCGGGTGCCGGAGTCGGGTCGGGTAGGGTTTCGCCGGGGGGAGCAGGTTGTCAGGTCGGGGTCATCGGGCCGGGCCGAGCATCTCCAAACGCTCGGCCACAACACCGTTTCAATAAAATAAAATAAAAAGACAAAAAAATCCGAGTCGGGCTCGTAACGCGGGCCCGTCCACGCGGTCGCCGGCCCAGTCGAACCTAACTCACGGATTCGACCCAGGTCGGCTTTTTAAATTTTATTTTAAATAAATAATAAATAATTTATTTTCCAAAAAAATCCAAAATATAATTTAGTTTCAAAAATATTAAAAAATATTTTAATTTCCAGAGAATCGAAAAATAATAAAAATGATAAAAAAAATTTATTTTCCAAAACAAATCAAAAAATCAAAAATATTTCATATTTTCGAAAAAAATGCCAAAAATCCAAAAAAAAAAAACCAAAAATTCATGAAAAAGCCAAAAAATTCATAAAAAGCCAAAACGACTTGTATTTTCTAAAAATACCAAAAATTCAAAAATCCATTTTATGTCCAAAAAAATTAGAAAAAGACTCAAAAACGTTTTTCCTCCCAAAATGCATGGAAAATCCCTCAAACATCCAAAAACCTCAAGGTTTAAACAAGATTAGGTACCGAAATGGCATTAGTGATTAACTAGTATAATCAAGTCTCCGATCCTAATTTCTCCGGTTGCGCAGAGTGAGTATTTATCCCGATACTTCACTTGGATTTCTAATCAACGCACCCCAAACCGATTTGTGGCGACTCCGTTTTAAAATTAATTTACAGGTTAAAAACTTAGACTATTAAAGTTGTGAATTAGTGGACTTGGGAGAGTCCGGGTATAACTAAATTCAACCGAGCCATTAGCCTCCGCAAGGCACCCGCCCCGATGTGGGCGCTAAAAAAAGGTCGCGACACTCGCAAGGGCACTAATGCCCGAACAGACCACAAGTTAACGGGAACATTCCTTAGGCAAACCCAAATAGGAACTGATTTGTGGCAATCTTTCTTGAGCTCCATCATTGGGTGCCATTGTTGAAGAATAAGGGGTATTTTGGCAACAGTGATTGGCCCCCTAGCACTTTCCTTCTAAAATCTTTATCAAGAATATGGAAATAGTAAAAGTCCAAGTCAGCTGCAATAACTTGAACTAGGTGGTTACCCCAGGCATGTTTGAGCGCATCCTCTGTCAATTGAAAAGGGAGTCTCTTCCCAATGTAATAACCAACTAAACAATCATCCCATTTAGGGTGGGCAGCTTGCAAGATCTCTTCTTAGATTTGAACAACAACTTTGTTATCAACTATAGTAAGTGGAATATAAGAGAGGCTATAACCCTTAGTAACTGAGCAAGTAACAGCAGCCCATGACTGAATTATGGTTTCAGCATCAACAGAGGAAGGGACCTTTTGGGTCAAAGACAACTTACCCACCTCGGATGAAGGCACATTATGCCCTGTCTCACGTTGAGGAAGAGTCGGATGAGAGGGGGCGGCAGGAAAACCACCAACATCGATTCCTTTATCCTTAGTAGAATGAATCGAAGATGAATTAGAGACATTAACAGCCGAATGAGGGGGAGAAAGTGTACCCAGAAGAGTGTGAGCCTTCCAGGCTCTGTTGTGTCCTCTGCTTTGAGAGCGTCCTTGGGTACCTCGAGCAACCGAAGAGTAACAAGCAAGGGGGACGAGAGGGGGTGGAACATAACCATCCTTGGGGTCCTCTTGAGGGCCTTTGCCCAATATGCCAACCGGCGTAGAAGAGGAAGATGCCATTCAAATAGAGGCGACCCACAGAGCCCAATCCCTAAAAACACAGAAGGCGATTCTCGACAGTAGGAGACATATCGAGAAAAATCGCTTAGGGGAAGTGTAGATCGGGTAGGGGTGGAGGTTGGCTCTGAAGAAGAGCCCCAACGGACAGCTGAAGAGGCCGAAACCAGCAACAGCCACTCCCGATGAACAGTAGACATGTGAACAGCTTTAAGAGCACCAAGGTGAACAGTAAACCGAGAAGGTGAAAAAGTCAAAATCAATGATAAATAAATTGTTAGAAAATTGACAAAACCTTGATGCGCTAAACAATTGAAAAACAAAACTTTATTATCATCACACACATCAAGTGTTCTACATAACTTTAACTAAAGACCAAACAAAGATGTGATACATGCTTGACCTAGGCTAATGTAATTATTCTTTTTTTTTCTTTGAAATTAGTGTGAATTAATTTAAATAGGAAACTAACTAAATTAACATGCATTGATGAACTAACTAATTCTATATGAGATATGCATGCACTATTTTTTAGATTTTCTTTATGACTTAAAATAGGATACTAACTAAATCTACATGATGACATAGTTTAAATTAGAAAATAATTTATATTAAATCCTAATCTAAATTAGTTAATTTCCTAGGTTATTACATGAGTCCTAATGCACTTTAGATATGGATTTCTAAATTAGGGAATAAGTATGGATGTAATATAAACTGAATGCAATGCGCTTTTCTTTTTTTTTGTATATTTTATATAACGCATCCACCTAATCTAATGACGTGTTTAATGTAACACATATGATTTATGATTATGTTAGACATTACCACGCCCAAATAAGGAAACAAAATTAATTGAGTTAGAAACACTTAAAATGTCGGAAAAACCTTTTTATATGGTGGGGGGAGATTATGTAATAAGACAAGAAAAAGAGTTCCTACTTTTTCTTACAAAGAATCCATTTGCATTTTACCTATGTCCATTTCAATTAAATATATTATCATCTAAAAAATTATATTTGAAAGACGAAAATGTAATTACCATAAAAATCTGTAGTTAAATCCCCAACAACTTAGCAATTCTTTGTACATTCACACGCATTGCGAGCAATCTTAAAATCTTTACCTATAGGCGTTCATTATCAATCAAGATTAAATTAAGAGGAAATAATTTATTTATTTTTTAATAAAATGCTCACTATCAATCAAAGCCAACTTGGGAAAAGTACCAAAATAGTCCTAAACATTTTGTATCAGTACCAATTCAGTTCTAAACTTTTTAATTTGACCAATTTAGTCCTAAACCTTTTCACATTGGTACCAATTCAGTTCATCCGACTAATTTAAGCCATAAATTATTAAAGTGTCTGTCTTATGTGGCACCACATGGACAAATTTTATAATTTTTTATATATTTTTTAGATTTTTTAACGCTTGGCCGGTGAGGTCGCCAGTCGGCCGATCATCGCCTACCATAGGCTAGTCGAGGCGAGGGCCCCGCACCCTCGCTAGCCATTAGCAAGGGCTGTTGTGCCCTTGCCGACCACAAGCAAGGTTGTTGGCCCTCGCCTAGATCCAAGCAAGGGCCTCGTGCCCTCGCCCACCATGAGCAAGGGCTATTGCGCCTCGCCTGTGGCTGACGAGGGCGCAGAGGCCCTCATCGGCCAACGGGCGATGGTTTCGGCCCTCTTTTAGATCTAGGTGGGGGCCGACGCCCTCGCTTGTGGCTGGCGAGGGCGCGGGGCCCTTGCCCCGACCAGCCAGGCCGGCCGATGGTGGGCCAGCCGGCAACCTCGCCGGCCAAGGGGTAAGGAGAAAAGAGAAAAAAAGAGAAAAAAGGAAAAAAATAATTTAAAAAATCTGAAAAAAAATATAAAAATTATTGAATTTGCTCACATGGCACCACATAAGATCGCCGGCGGCCACATCAGCAATTTCCGGCCTAAATTAGCCGGATGGACTGAATTGGTACTAATATGAAAATGTTTATGACTAAATTGGTCCAATTGAAAAGTTTATGACTGAATTTGTACAAATACAAAAGGTTTAGGACTATTTTGGTATTGTTCCCAAGCCAACTTAATAGCGAGTGCCTGGGATTAGACCAAATTGTCGTGGCCGCCTGAGGCCACCAATAACCAGGCGGTGGTCGCTCAACGCTTAACGCTGGAGAAGGACAGCAAGGTGAGGAAGGAATCACACGAGCATCACCTGAACTCACACTTGGGAGACTCGAACCATTGTGATCTTAGGCGGTGATCGACCGAACATGCAATACGGGTCAGTATGGTTAATTGACACTGTCCTCCACATATCTACAGAAAAAAAAAAAAAAAAACTAGATCGCACGCTCAAGCTCGAGATTCATGGCGACCGTTGAATGCTTGTTTCTCCTTTGTAAGTTGTTTGAACCATTTGACCTTTATTTCAATAAGGTAATTGCACATTTGAAAGAGCTGGCAGATGCGATAGAAAATTTTATGTTTATTTTACTCCTAACCTTGACTATATCGATGTTTGACGTGCGAACTGGTATTGATTTTCAAAATGGATTTACAATAATCACAATTGTGATTTACGAAATTTAGTTTCGAAGGGTTTTTCATTTGATCCACAAAAGGTATTATTTAAAACTATATAAAAGAATGGCACCTTATTTATAAACCAATGTTATGAATCATTTCACTATACGAAATATTATTCATTATCCTATTGCAATCATTTGATGAAAAATTCAAAGCTATAAGCATCACTAATATCCCTTTCATCCTCATCCCCCACCCCAACTATTATCGATGTAAATTAACTTGACCCTAAAATGGTTTCCTAATATAATCTAACAACGGATACGTATGTCGACTTAGCTTCTTAGCTGTCTACGCGAAGGAACCAAAAAGAATGCAACTCACCTTATTGATTTAGTCAATGACCTCGCGAGATGGCAATAGCAGCCTTCCATCCTTACTTTCGATCTTATCTCGTCTGTACTATCCCTTCCCTCTGTCCCCATGATCACTGAAGGCCTAATGTTGCTGTTGTCGCGCGCGCTGAATATAGACGGACCAAGCAAATCGGATAAAATAGTCGGAATGAAAAAAAGGAAATCAGACACCAGATTTACGTGGTTCGGTCCCGAATATCGGAACCTACGTCCACGGGGAGAGCAGCACGGAATTCCACTATAGAAACAAGCGATACACCGGAGATTACAATCACTCGAGCACTCAAACACACTCTCAGTGTTTCCCAGCCCCCAAATTACACCCAGATAACTCACACAGTGTTTAGCCCTTCACAATTCCTAGTGAAATCTCACTCAAGGAATTAAACAAATTCTACTCACAAGAATTTAACTGACTAAAACACTCGGATGTAATTTCAACGAGAAAATTTCTCTCTGCCGAGAGCTTCTGAAGCCTCACGACTTCTCTCTTCAGCTCTCTCTCTCGGCCACCGAAAATAACTCAGCTCGGCGCCCTCTTCTCCTTCGCTCCTCTGCCTTTTAAGGACGAAGTAAGACAGAAAATGTGAAACTCATTCGGCGCTCGCAATCACCACTGACGCCCACCAAAATTCACGGGCACGCATGCATGCATGGGACGCATTTAATAAGGCAGAAAACTTGCACCCATAATTCAAGCGCGAAAGAAGGATGGCCGCCGTCTTCCAAGACCATCTCCACTACGTTGAACTCCTTCAAGTAATATTTTATCATTTCTTTCCTTTGGTTGTCTGCAGCTTGAATAAAATAAGAAAGGAAAGAAGCAAGAAGTTAAAGAAAGAAGACAAAACAAGACCACAATTGGCTTTAGTCTTCCACGTCCATTTACCATGCATGCACGTCCATGTGCATGCAATTAAAGAGGTTGAATAAAATAATGGTCTTCCCCTCTCGCGGCTGCACGCTCTCTTCATTTATTCACGCTTGCGCTCATAGATCCGCATGCGATCTTCTGACAATTTCAGCCAATTCACATGCGCTAATTTGACTCGCACGTGGTTGAGTTCACGCATTCTCGTTCAACGGGCTCAAATCGAGACATATTTTCAACAGTTGCTTTGCGCTCCGTCAAAACGACCCTCCCTCTGTAGTCAAACGACAGAGGGATCAACATAGTGATGTCAAAGTCAAAACGACAGAAAACGACAGAGGGATCAACATTTTCAGTATTCATGGGGACGGAGGGATCATTTCTCTTTTGCCCCACAGCACGGAACCTCACCGTATACGGTAGATTTGTGCTTCATCTGAGTTAGTTATTTTTAAAGATTGTGGATTTAGTTGTAACTTAAGCGTGTGAAATATCTCCAGTGTTTTTCTGTTGTTCCTCGTTTAAAATTCTTTGGTGATTTTATTGTCTTGCGTTGATTTAATTTCAAGATCCACTAGTGCTCCACATTGATTTCAAAATGAATGGCATGTGGTTTGTGTTTTAATGTGGGACTAGTTGTTTTCGTTGTTTCTTAATATCGCAATTCATTCAATTTACTATACTAATTCTAAGTAATATTTATTTTCTTCTAGCATGTAGACTCCACTGGGACATGTAAATGAGGGATGGTACATGATAGACACTTACCAGCAAAATCTGAGCAATTTTACGATCGCATACTTTTTATGGGAAATTTTAATCAAGATTAGATCGAACGGTGCAATCGAAACTTTGGAGGATGAAGTATCATTGTGAGCGGTGCTGACCGGTCAATTAACAGTATACCCATCTAGGGTGGATCAAGATGGCCCTCATTTTACCATTGATATTTCCAACTCTAACCCAAAAAGGAAAGGAGATTTTAGAAATTTTAAAAATGTAAAAATAAAAGAAAAAGAAAGAAAGAAAGAAGAGAAAAGGGAAAATGCCAAGGGCATCTGACCACATTGCATTCTCCTCCGTGAAATCACGTCCACTAAATTATATTCTTCTTTATTTAATACGCGGTTTTGCATGTTTCCTATCTTTTTCTTGCTCAACTTACATGCAGTCAACAGGATCATTAAATTTGAGTTTGAATGAAGGCCGATTTCTTTGGGGTGGCTCTAGAAGCTTTATACTTAAACCTAAATTCGGTAATCATGGAATTAAAGGACTTTCATGATCGGAGAAATTAGTAGATTTCCATTAAAAAAAAAAACAGAAACCTTACAACATAATAAAATGAATTTTTTTTTGTTCCCTATTTATATCATCCATTTATTTCGACGTTCGTTGCCGGTAAAATGTCATAATCTGTCTGTTTAGGTGCTGCGAATATGATAGCGGTGTCTTTTTTCGAAATGAGCAGTGGAAACATGTCGAATAATGTCGAACAACAACTGCAGGCTTCGGTCATATTGGAGAACTGCAAGCAGCACGGTTGGTGCGGCTAACGTTGTGACGACCGCCGGAGATACTAAGTTGAGAATTGAGATGAAAGAGAGAGGGATGTAATGTTTGACTTGTCAATGACCTCGATGCTTCAAGCTGTCTTCCATCTTTTCCGGTCCACCTTTTCTCGTCTTTCCGAACCCATGCCTCTCAGTCCCCATGAATTCTGAAGGCCTAATGTTGCTTTATTTGTCATGAAAGTAACGTGTGTAATATCTGAGAGCATGAGCTCTTCTTGTCAGATCGAACCGTGAAAATCCCCAACGTTTTTTGTTGTTTCTCATTTAAAATTCTCCGCCTTGAATGGCATGTGGTTTGTGTTTTTAACGTAGGACTAGTTGTTCTCATCGTTTCTGAATGTCGTGATCAATTTCATTTACTAGACTAATTCTACGTAAATAATTTTTTCCGATCATGAAAATGACGGATGGTATATGATATAGATCCTTACCAAAGCGAAATTTGAGCATATTTGACCGGTCAAATAAGGCAACTTATAAATAAGACCACTTATAGAACAAGGCCAAAGTTTTTACGGACTTTTTCTACGTTGTAGACTTATGGCCGGTGCATCATGATGAAAACGATGCGTTAAGTGACGACCAGGGAGTTCAAAAAGGGCAAAAGTGCGCAAGCAAACAGAGTCCATGAAAGAAAAGGCAAAACAAAAAAAAGCATTCCTTATTTTTACGGACGCCCAACCCCTCCTTAATTCCCCTCTCTATATTATTCTTACCCAAAAGGAGGGAATACCCTCTTGTTATTTTACATCTAAAGGTTGTCCAGGGTAGCAGTTTAGGAATGTGCTAAGGTCCAAAAAAGCGACATAATTGGCTTAACAAGGTAAGAGAGACTCTAAGGGCGCGTTTGGCTGCCACTTATTTCTTTTCTCAGGAACAAAAATTTCTGTTTTTTTGTTCCTGGGAACAAAAAAGGAACAGAAACGCGTTTGCGTACGTTTTTGTTCCAAAACTATTTTGTTCCCAGAAACACATTTGGAATAGAAACAAGAAACAAAAAAAAAGTTGTTTCTTGTTTCTGAAACAAAATCTAGAAACACTTTTCTTTTTCTTCTTTTTTTTTATTCTTCTTTTTTCTTTCTTTTTTCTTTGGCCGGTCGCCGGCCTCCGGCGACCGGCCGGCGACCGGCTGGCGAGGGCCGGCGGCCTCGCTCAACCACGGCGTGTTGACACCTAAAATTTTGGTTAGTTAGGCTTTAATTTCTTTTAATCTTTGTTTTTCTTTTTTTTCGGATAATAAACAAAACAAATAACCAAAAAAAAAAAACAAAAAGTAGTAAAACCAAAAGAAAAACAAAAGCCAGCCCAACCCCTCTTTTTCTTTCCATGCAAGCCCAAGGCCCAACCATTTTCCCCAAAGCCCGGCCCCCTTCTTTTCTTCTTCTTCCTTCTTCCTTCTTTCCTCTTCTTCCCCCTACGCCTCGCAACTCACGCGCCTGACGTAAGACGACGACACGCGCGAAGGACGGCCTACGGCCGAGGGGAGTAGGCCGACGTCGGCCGGAGAAGATAAGATCGCGAAGCGCCATCAATGCCAAGCATGCTTCGCTGGATGAGCTCGGATGGGACGCCGGTTGAGCCGAGGAGAACCGCCCGGCGCGCGGGGGGGACCGGCGGTCGAAGCTCCGTCGACCGATTCCCTCGCCTATAAAAGGGCACCACCTTCGTCGATGAACGGTAGGAGCGAGCTCCGAGATCTTCCCACTAAGAGACTTCGGGGAAGAATCGAAGAGCGAGCGAGAGAGAACTCGGGTCGCGAGCTCGGCCGACCTCCCACCGAGAGACTTCGGGAGGCCGCCGGCGAGCAGTCCGAGAAGGTCGGATCCGGCGGTGGAGGCTCGGATCGGCCCGAGTGAGAGAGATCCGAGCGGGTGAAGGGGCCGAGCGAGGGGCCGGAGGAAGGAACGCCCCGATTTGTGAAGCCGGAGGCTTTGCGCCACCATTGCAACCGCGGCTCTCTCTTCTTTGCTGCCATCCCCCGCCCCGACGCCGTGCCGCGACCCGACCCGCCAACGCCGGACCAGATCTGAAACGAGGAGCTGCTTTGTCGCTACCCCGCCATCGTCACTTGCACCTCTGCCCCCATCGCCGCCACCGTTCACCCCCTCGTCGCGCCGTTGCTGCAAACGGGTAATAGTAGCCGCCGCCACCGCCCCCAGACGCATCGTCGCCGTTGCTCAAAACCTTGGCCGCCTCCCCTGCCCGTCGTCACCATCGTTCCCTCCGCGAGACCCTAACCCCTGACCAAGGAGATTTGCTACGTCGCCGTCGAATGCCGCACCACCGTTCGCCACGTCGCCGCCGTCGTCAGGCACCGTGCCGCTGTCCGGTGACGTCCCCAGTCCCTCCACCCGCGCCACGAGACGGATGGAGAAACCAGCGATCCCGCGTCGGGTCGAGCCGGGTCGGGCGTGGTTCACAAAACCGGGTAGGGTTTCGCGAGACCTAGGCGGCGGAAACCGGGTCGAGTTGGGTCGGGCGCACCTCACCGGGTAGGGTTTCGGCCGGCTTGGGCCATTCAAATATGGGCCGGGCCCTTTTTTAGAAAATAGATCTATTTGGGCTGGGCTTGTTTTTTAAGAAAAAAATAAAAAAAGAAAAAGACAAAAAAATCCGAGTCGGGCCCGCAACGCGGCCCATCCGCATTTGGGTCGGCGGCCCGGTCGGACCCAACCGCGGATCCGACCCGGGTCGATTTTATTTTATTATTTTAATATAAAATAATAAATATTTTATTTTCAAAAAAAAAAATCAAAAAGTATTTTATTTTTAAAAAATATTAAAAAATTTTTAATTTTCAGAAAATCAAAAAATATTAAAAATGTCGAAAAATGTTTTATTTTCTAAAAAATCGAGAAAAATCAAAAAATAATTTATTTTCCAAAAATATTTTGAAAAATATTAAAAAATATTTTATTTTCGAAAAAAAAAAAAAAAAAAATCAAAAATATTTCATATTTTCCAAAAAAGCCAAAAAAAAAAATCAGAAAAAAGCCAAAAAAGACTTGTATTTTTCCAAAAAATACCAAAAACCAAAAAAATCCCTTTTGTGTCCAAAAAATTAGAAAATACTCAAAAATGTTTTCCTCCCAAAATGCATGGAAAATCTCTCAAACATCCAAAAAACCTTAGGGTTTAAACAAGATTAGGTATCGAAAGGGCATTAGTGATTAACTAGTGTAATCAAGTCCGCGATCCTAATTTCTCTGGTTGCGCAGGAGTGAGTATTTCTCCGATACTTCACTTGGGTTTCTAATCAACCCACCCCAAATCGATTAGTGGCGACTCCATTTTAAAAATTGATTTATAGGTTAAAAACTCAAACTATTAAAGTCGTGAATTGGTGGACTTGGGAGAGTCCGGGCTTAATAAATTCAGCCGAGCCATTAGCCTCCTTAGGCGCTCGTACCCGATCGCGGGTGCCGAAAAAAGGGTCGCGACAACTTGGCGACTCATTGGGGACTTTGAGGACTTAGGCCATTTTATCTTTGTTTAAATGCTTTGCTGACTTGGTTTTTTTTTTTTATGCAGGGTAATAGCTTAAAGTTTTTTTATTCTGTTAAAATAAAATGTTTTTGTGATTATAAACTGTTGTGCATGCTTTACTGTTTTAAACACTACACATGGCACACACAACCCGGCCGCCGGACTTGGGCCGCCATAGGATTTCTAGGATGGTGTTAAGAAAGATACGACCTCGAACGAGACTGCGATGTAGAGGTTGCCTTTCTTTTCCCCGAATTTCTTAGCCGAGGTTAGGAGGATATGCTGCTAACGCGAGACTACGACGGGCGGATATCCTTTTAATCTCACCAAGCCTTCTGAGTTAGAAATCGAGCCGCACGTCCCATCGCATGTCTTTGTGCTTGCCATTTTTCTTTAAAAAGCAAAAGTAATTTCTTTACTTTTTACTCATTCTTTTTATTTGGCCCATGGCAATTTAGGATAAACTTTTCAAGTCCCAGTTTATATGCGATGGGGAAAGACGATATCCAGTTCATTCCTGCTCCCAAGGCAGAGCTCTTCAGATGGTGGGGTCAATTAGATCGGTTGCCCAAGAGCGCGTGAAGGCCAAAGTCGGTCATCTCCTATCGTTGATTCAAATCACTTTTTCGTCCCCGAAGTCATACAAGCCATGGCACATTTTTGGTGCCCGAAGACAATTACTTTTATATTTGGTAGGTTTGAGCTAACCCCAACCCCGGAAGAATACAGGCATCATCACTTGGAATGCCTCTTGAGAAAAAGCTCGTCAAACCATCGACAGCGCCCTCCCGTGGCGCGGGTTGGCGCGACTTTTAGGAATTGAAATCCATGTCATGAGGCAAATTCTTGAAAACAACCATAATACCTCCCCCACTAGGAATTTATGAATGCATGTTTCAAAATCAGCCTATGACCCAAAAAAGTGAGATTTTCCTCCTAGCCTTTTTGGGTCATCATCTTCCCCATCAAAGAAATGCCATAACTCCCAAGATGGCATGGATAGTTGATCAAATCTTAAGAGGGGGAAAAATTATGTCAATATGATTTTAACTGAAACATTCTTGTCATTTAATCGTTTTAAAGACAACTCGGAGAAAATCATGCGAGCCTCTCCTGAAATTTTACAAGTCTGGTTCTTTTCTCACCTAAGCGAATTCCAAGGCTTCATGCGATCATCTGAAACAAATGCTTTCGAAAATCCGTTACAAAAATTTATGGTTCTAGGACCATACATTTCCAATCAAAGTTGTTTAAATTGGGTAAATTTCCTAAGAGACCCGGCTCTGAGGCATTCCAATGGTGTGCTGGTTGGTTCCATGAAAAGAGGGCCCGCTTTGCTTTCATACGCACCCGCCCAATTCCATTGCTCGGCCTCACCGGCGCCATTCCTATTTCCCATGTATCGGGTATCACGACAATATGGAGCCCTTCGGGAGATCCCACCATCTTTCAAGAGGATGATCCCTCCACTTCTTTTCAACACAAAATTTGAATACATTCGAAATTTCATTTATGAAGGAAACATGGAACAAGTGCCATCGCAAAAGGATTGTGGTACCCGAAGGGCTTGAGGGAGAAGAAAAAGCCCACCACGCCTCCATGTCCTACATCCATAACCATCGCATCCCGAAAAATGGAAGCCATTAGTCCCTCACTCGATCGGCGAGAGCAGCCAACACGAGCAAGCAGAGCTCATGGAGAGGGATTTGGGAATGGACTGGATGCACACCTCAGAGCCAGCCCAAGGAAGCGGGCGTCCTCACAAGAACAAGGCTCCCGTCGCATATAAATTAGCAATCATGTGCCCCTTAGTGTTAATATTGTGAAGGTTTTGTCCCATTGTTTAGGGACTTTTGTTTAATGTCTAGTATTTCATTCTGTCTTTTCAATTGCAAGTTCTAGATGTCAGAAGTCTGTGGTCTATAAAATCATCTTTTGATAAATAAGAAAGCAGTTAGACCATTGCCATGGGTCAATCTTTGTTTACTTTCGTGCTCATTCATTGTTTTCAACACGAACAGGTAATTATGAATCGCCGACCACCAATTGCTCGTGAATGGCCTCATGCAATAGGACCCGATCAGAATGATGTACAAAATCGCCTTATTAACATTGAAGACGGCGTAGGACAGATGTCCATTGTCCTTCAACAACTCTCAAGACAAATGAAATCCACTCAAGTTGAGCCAAACTCTATAGTTGCCTCAAACACCGTCATGACACCCGCAAATTTGCCGAAAAATAGCCGATACCATAGACACTTTGAAAAGATCATGAAAAAGTTAAGTCAGGTTGCGGGAGCGAATCCCATGGACTGTCTAATTACGCCGGCATTGAGATCCCCGAAAAACTCAAAGCACCCGAATGCGAAAGGTATGCTGATACCCCCACCCGAGACCTACTTACGAGGCCTACTTGGTTCGAAGGATGATTCAATCGTACCAATCGAGCTTGATTGGCCCTGCCTTGCGATGGTACATTGTCAGGAAGATTAGTCCCCTTAAAACCTGGAGGGAACTAATTCATGTTTTTCACCAAGAGTATAATCTTGACATCACCCTACCCTACGAAGAGCCGATGATCGCGGAGCACAAGGAACCGTTAGTCGCCGAGATAGGAGAAGAGTATGTCAATGAAGCCTTGCATGATAAATGGGCAGCTGAACAACACCTTGTTACTTGGGAAATTTCCCACTAGGAAAGGCAAGGAGCCTTTGTACGAGATCAAGACACGAGCCTGTTCAAGACCGGGGCACGACAAGACAACTCCCCAAGCTTACTCCAAGAGCTAGGGTCCAAAGAATACCAACCCCTATCAACTTGGGAAGTGAATCGGAGTTAGTGAAACTCTATGTCTCTCACTTCCTTTGACAGAAATCGAGCTAGCAAAACGAAGGGCCTTACTCAAAAGGTCTGGACTAAAGGCCAAGAAAAGAAAGCCTAAGCAGATTAATATAGCATCTGCTGACGAGCCACCGCACTCAAGCTTCGAGCATTCCCAAGAATACAGCTTTGAAGGCTACCATTCCCAAGAGTACAACTCTGAAGACTTCCCGGCCCCCAGAATACAATCCCAAGGACTTCCGAGCGTTATTTTGACAATGAAACGACGATTCATCGTATAATCATTTCCTACTCTCATCAGGGATGAAGGCCGTCGAAAGAGGAAGCATACGTCTTTATCCGCCACGATCCTAATGAAGTACTAAGCTCTTCCTCGACCATGAGGATAGCTTCAATACTTCATCCTCATTCGGAAATTTTGACCAAGAAGAAAGCAATGGGGTAATCTCGGTAGAGTCCAACTCCCTTGAAATAGAAAAATTCACCACTACAACATATATGCGGTGGGAAAACCATTGGCCTAACCAAGATACATCAAGCCCGTCTTGCCCTCATAGGATCATGAGCCCCATAGAAATGTGGATACCCAATCTCCGCAAGTATAACGGCACGACTTGTCCCCATGGCCCACTTGCGGTATCTCCATGCGGAAATGAGTCGGTACTATGGCCCGATGTCGTTCACAACTCGGGCATTCCAAGAAACTCTTACGGGGTCTACATTGCAATGGTTTATCACAGCCAACATTTATCTTCTAAAGGATTGGAATGAGCTGACTTCCACATTCTTGCTCGGTACAAAGCCGGATCGGGCTGAAG
This sequence comes from Eucalyptus grandis, assembly GCF_016545825.1. Classification (NCBI taxonomy): domain Eukaryota; kingdom Viridiplantae; phylum Streptophyta; class Magnoliopsida; order Myrtales; family Myrtaceae; genus Eucalyptus; species Eucalyptus grandis. The sequence goes on along the minus strand of NC_052616.1, from coordinate 54,839,888 downwards.
TGCCTTGTGAGAGCTTGGCTCACTTCACAAGAAAACCAATGGAAGATTTTCGATCATATGCAAGGAGGTGGAGGGCTTTCATGATGCAAACCCACCCTCAACTGGCTAAAGAGGAGTTAATGAAAGCTATTCATAGAAGTTTTGTCCTCGCAAGCATCGTTGTTGGTTGTATGGGTTACATTTCCATAGCTTCAATGAGGTAGTCATCGCATGTGAATACTTCGAGTCTCCATCAAGGCGAGGAATTCAAAGACGCTTGCTTCAAGACCAGCACTATCAAAGCACTCCTTTACACGGGAGTTTTCATGGGTTTTACTTGTTTTTATAATTTCATGTTTCTTATCTTGTCTAGTGTGCTACTGTTGTATTTTCCATGCCAAGTACTCTATTGTACAGTTGTAATATTTTGTTTTAAGAACATGAGGCGGTACTCCAAACCAGCCCGGTGATGCTATCCAACCATGAAAAATTATCATCCAAAAAGAATACTGAGGGCTGGGCTTCCTCATGCTTTTTCCCCCAAAGATATATATTTTGAAAACAAAAAATGTTTTATCACCAAAATCTTTTGTCAAAACAAGATTATTTAATCATGTTTGTCTTTCTAACTCACTCACTTCATGTCTCGGAAGATCATTCCCACCCCCTTTGACCTAGTATGACCAAGGGACATTTGAACCTGGCACATCATGTGAACTCACCAAGTTCAAAAGCACTCTTCCAAGAAAGCGGGGGCAAACATAAATGATCATCACGCTTCAAAATGGTAAGTCATATTCCCTGAACATAATGTCGAAAATGACATCCTCTCTCTTCCATCTACAGGAGACGAAGGATGGGATGTAATAGGCACATGCATATTATCAAACTTGAAGCATGCATAGCATGATAACTCGAGGCGGGGATGTCGTGAGTCCATTGAACAGGACTTCCAGGCTTCAACGAGCCAAGAAGCACAAAGAAGGATTTGCTTCTCTTCCTTTAAAGTGATTCTTGTCAACATGGGAGAAAATCTAGACAGTCAAAGCGATCTATAGCCCCACACCTTGGACAATGATGTTGGAATCTAGAAACTTCACTCCCGGACGCGTATTCTTCCGAGGAGTAATTGCCATCGAAAGCTTGAGGCTTTTGATCTCAGATTCCATAGAAGCTTGAGGTACATGACTTTTGCCCAATGATGCTATAGTTAAAAGGAGAAATTCCACAAAAGGAAGGTGTTGAAGATGAATCAACGACCAACAATCATACATACATGGTCACAAAGGAGGAAGGCCAATTGAAGGAAAATTAAACTATGCCAAGATAAAAGGCCATCATCGACATTCAAATATCTTTAGGAGCTAGCAAATACAAACTTTGGAGAAGAGTAATTTGGTATCGTTTCCAATACTCCCCCTTCTTTGAATTCACTTTTGACATATTCCCCCTATTGACGGGAGCATCACAACTCAAGAACCAAACTCAATGGTTAGGCAAATCAATACTAGCCAAGTTAGTACATGGAAATGACCCACGTCGAATTCACTTGACTTCGTGTAAAAGGACATGACATATGAGAGCTAATTCACATAATAATTGACCTAATGAAGCAAGAGATGTAGGACTTCGTGTCTCACTCGCACTTCAAGTCCATCCAATCATCTACAAACCAGTGAAGGGTGATGTTGTATCGATTCCAGTTATTTGACTCTTGAAAGAGTTCATGACTAACACATTCCCTCTTGTTTGTTGCAGGATCACCTGACTGTCAAAAGCAAGGATAACGAATAAATGAGAAGCATGTCTTGTTTGTTGCGGGATTAAAAAAAAACAAAGATAACAAATCAATGAGAGGCATGACAAACTCTCCCAAGCAAAATGGCGTCTCAAGTATTGCCAAAGCAAATGATAGAAAATCTTCAGGCCTCAACTCACATTTAATTTTGGCCAAACTAATTGATCTACTTGTACATCTTCTCTTCTGCAGGGGCAAAAGCAGAGATGCCCGATCAGATTCCCAACCCCGACTGATCATTCATGTGTCATATTCCTAATCAATAGGGACAACCATCAACGTCCATTTGCGAATAACCCTTTTGATGTTCAAAATCTAGCATATTTGGAAACACCATTATGTTAGCCCTTAAAGTTGTCAATAGGGGTCTTTTACGAGTCAAAACCATTCACTTGTTTTGAAGAGTTCAAACTCCATCATATTCAAAATGTTGCATGTCATTTCCAGATGAATTATGCATGATGATTTCGTCTGTCTAAGTCACTGATTCCATTGAGGATTATCAGAATAGACAGCTAAGTGAAGAATACAAGATTAATTGAGCATGCTGGATGAGGCGTGTCGGGATGATGATAGGCAAGCCATATCCTACACACAGTCCCCCATCTATACACTTGTGAGATGAGTGCGAGAAGATTCCATGGCTGCAGGGTAAAGAGTTCTCTCGCGAATGGTACGATAACTAAAATAGTGAGAGGCATTCCATTGCTCACCCCATTGAGCCCCATACATTGGTGAAGCTTCTCTCATACCCCTGTCAAGAACAACCCCTACACTGGGGCAAATTAGAAGCAAAGCAGCATCACAAGGTGAGAAGAGAGATAGAAATTTTCTTGCTCGCACTTGCATCAATCTTTGGGTGTCTTATTTGCATATGAACACTCACATTAATTTAAGTGCCCTAGAGTCATGAAGAGCAATTCTTTCTTTACGCACTTGTATTCATTGTACAACCCAATTGAGTCTGTAAATTCACCCTCACATGGAGGCAAAGCAGAAGCTACTGCCGTTTGAGCAGCATAATCAAAAGCGCCGACAAAAGATGAAGACTCAATAGTCCAACAAAGGCATTTGCTTGAACTTGTCAAGATCAGCTCTCAAGCAACAAGAATGAAAAAACATGAGCATAAAAAAGCAGTGTACCTGGTAAAAGCAAGGTCAATGCCCATAAATGAAGAACTGGAATAAAAATAGGGGCATGAAAAAAGCAGTGTGCCTGGTAAAAGCAAGGCCAATGCCCCCCAGTCAAAAATGCAGCCAAGAAAATGTTGTTGTGGTCCATAGAACCTCCATTTGACAGTAAAAAAAGACTGGTGACAAATGCCAAGGCAATCACCAGCTCTACCTTTTTACACATGAATCAAGCCTACGTTGCATCCCATTGTAAAAGTCTCTTCAAACTAGGGGCACTTCAATTAACGTAGGATTTCATATGTCTATAAGCATCGCTCGAAGAAGTACGAGCAAGATTACTCTATCTCTTTTCGCAGGATTCTTGACTTGTAAACCCGGAGATGATCGTGCAGCATTTTCGTCCATCAGCTTCAACCTTGATGGTCCCCTTCGATGAGTCACTGACCAAGACTTCATCACGGTTTCAACAAAGACCTCTCACATTGGTAAAGTCGTACTGTTTGCGAGAATACTTGGACCCCTGCTAACATGATGACAGTGAGATAGTGTGGTCCTTATAAATCCTGCATCAATGGTCGGGATAGCCTTTTCCATGAGTGAGCGGAAAGTCCTTTCGGGCGAAAGTCCCTCATCGGCATGCTCAAGACATCTACATTTTAAATGAAGGTTGTCTTTCAAAATCTTCCCCAATGAAAATCAAAGGATGCAAAATTGACAAAATTATCATGCATGAATCTCATTTGAACTCATGAATTTATAGCATATACAATCATGTGTGCATATTGTGCAAATAGCACACATACTCTCAGAGAGCGGAGATATTGCCAGGTAAGCATATCCCTATCCACATTTGTCTTAAGGTACCTACCACTGTCTAGGTACTCTCTTCTTGACACTCAACCTATTCAAGTTGTCCCTTGAGCTTCGATGCTTACTGCTGTCTTAGCATCCCATTGTCTTTGAGTACCGGCCACCGTTCGGATACTCCCTTTTCCTGACACTCGACCTATTCGAGTTGTCCAAAGAGTATTGATACTTGTGACTGACCAAGTATCCATTTATCGTTGAATACCTACTGCTGTCTAGGTATCCATATTGTCTTTGAGTACCGGCCACCGTCCGGATACTCCCTTTTCCTGACACTCGACCTGTTCGAGTTGTCCCCAGAGTATTGATACTTGTGACTGACCAAGTATCTCTTGGAATACCTACTGCTATCTAGGTATCCCCATATCATCAAGTACCCACCGTTGTCTAGGTACTTCCTTTTCATGACACTCAACTTGCCCAAGTTGTCCCCAAATAATAGCAGTTGTTCAAACATTCCACTGCTTTGTGTGCCTGCGCCTACCCAGGTATGTTTCTTACACTTGGACCAACTAAGTGGTCCCATGTTGTATCATTAAATACGTGTGTTCATCCAAGTATTCCAGTACTTTGTACACCTGTAGCTATCCAGGTGTTCCACCCCTTTTAAGTGCATGCGGCCATCCAGGTAAGCCTCGTGCTACATTCAATTCCTAATTACCAGGAGGTGAGAAACCTTCATGAATATGCGAGGCACGTCCTCAATATTCCCATTTACCAGGAGGTGAGAGACCTTCACGAATATCTCAGGTACGCCCTCGATATTCCCAATTACCAGGAGGTGAGAGACCTTCACGAATATCTCAGGTACGTCCTCGATATTCCCCTTTACCAGGAGGTGAGAGACCTTCACGAATATCTCAGGTACGCCCTCGATATTCCCCTTTACCAGGAGGTGAGAAACCTTCATGAATATGCGAGGCACGTCCTCAATATTCCCAATTATCAGGAGGTGAGAGACCTTCATGAATATGCGAGGTACGTCCTCGATATTCCCCTTTACCAGGAGGTGAGAGACCTTCACGAATATCTCAGGTACATCCTCGATATTCCCGACCTTCATTAATATGCGAGGCACGTCCTCAATATTCCCATTACCAGGAGGTGAGAGACCTTCACGAATATCCCAGGTACGTCCTCGATATTCCCTTTTACCAAGAGGTGAGAGACCTTCACGAATATGCGGGGCACGCCCTCGATATTCCCATTACTAGGAGGTGAGAGACCTTCACGAATATCCCAAGTACGTCCTCGATATTCCCTTTTACCAAAAGGTGCGAGACCTTCATGAATATGCGAGGCACGTCCTCAATATTCCCCCTTACCATGAGGTGAGAGACCTTCACGAATATCTCAGGTACGCCTCGATATTCCCAATTTACCAGAGGTGAGAGACCTTCATGAATATGCGAGGCACGCCTCAATATTCCCAATTACCAGAGGTGAGAGACCTTCACGTTTATGCAAGACCCACGCCCTCGATATTCCCACAAATATCTCAGGTAGGTGCCTTCATTCTTCCTTCGCCCTCGTTTTTCCCAATTACCGGTGATCGTGAGAGACCTTCATGAATATTGTGATCATCGCCCTCGTATTCCCATTACCGAGGTGAGAGACCTTCACGAATATCCCCTTCAATACGTGATCATCGATATCTCCCTTTTACCAAAAGGTGCAAGACCTTCATAATTGTGATCATCCTCCAAAGATTTTGTACCGTCGTGAGACCCCTTCAATACTTGTGATCATCTAGGTATCTCCAAAGAGTTTCCACACAAATACCCTTCAATACTTGTGATCATCTAGGTATCTCCAAAGAGTTTGTACCTGTGATCGTCCAGGTACCCCTTCGATACTTGTGATCATCCAGGTATCTCCAAAGAGTTTGTACCTGTAATTGTCCAGGTACCCCTCCGATGCTTGTAATCATCCAGGTATCCCCCAAGAGTTTGCACCTGTGATCGTCCAGGTACCCCTTCGATACTTGTGAATGTCCAAGTATTCCCCAAGAATTCATAATTGTGATCATCCAAATACCCCTGCAATGCCTATGGTCAGCCAAATACCCATTTCGACGCCTGCAGAAGCCCAAATATCCTTCATGTTAGTACTTGTGAATATCCAGGTACTCTTTGATATGCTTGTGAATGTACAGGTATCTTCCAAAATTGATGCCCTGAGAAAGGTCGGCGCATCCTCCCGAGAAAGGTCGGGGTTCCACCCCACAAATCGATGCCTTGAAAGGTCGGCGCATCCTCCCAAGAAGGTCGGGTTCCAGCGTGTCTTCGACGGACACCCCACAAATCGATGCCGGCGCATCCTCCCGAGAAAGGTCGGCGCACCCCATCGATGCCAGAAAGGTCGGCGCATCCTCCCGAAAGGTCGGGCATCCTCCCGATTCCAAGGCGACGGAAGTCGGACACCCCAAAAATCGATGCCCCGAGAAAGGTCGGTGCATCCTCCCGAAAAAGGTCGGGTTCCAACCGGTGTCTTTGACGGAGGTCGACACCCCAACAAATATGATGCCCGAGAAGGTCGGCGCATCCCCGAGAAAGGTCGGGTATCAACTGGTGTCCTTGATACAAATCAGACACCCACAAATGAGATGCCCTGGAAAGGTCGGTGCATCTCATGTTAAGGCGACCGAAGAAAGGTTCGAGTCCTAGACAAATCATGGATTGTTTTAACAGGCGACCGAAGAATGGTTCGGGTCTTGGAGAAGCAACTTCCCGTCACGGCGACCGAAGAATGGTTTGGGTCCGAGACAAACCACTGATTACTCCAACAGGCGACCGAAGAATGGTTCGGGTCCTGAAGGAGCAATCTCCCGTCAAGGCGACCGAAGAAAGGTTCGGGTCCTAGACAAATCATGGATTGTTTTAACAGGTGACCGAAGAATGGTTCGAACCCTGGAAAAGCAACCTCCTCATATCACCAGGTAAGATGACGCCTTGACACTTGCCAAAACTCGGGGTTCACACCCTATCTCACTCACTCCCGGTAAGTAACTACAGGTATCTTCTTATCTGTCTTAGTATATGCAATGTTATATTGCTCATTTTCTGCATAGGACACTAGGTCCTAAATATCATATAATCTATTGCATATATATAGACAAAATTTAGGTATCCGGTTTATCTTTGAATGCAACCTCTGCGAACTCACCTTCAAAGAGGGGCAGCTGTTGACACCTAAAATTTTGGTTAGTTAGTCTTTAATTTCTTTTAATCTTTGTTTTTCTTTTTTCGGATAATAAACAAAACAAATAACAAAAAAAAAACAACAAAAAGTAGTAAAACCAAAAGAAAAACAAAAGCCAGCCCAACCCCTCTTTTTCTTTCCATGCAGCCCAAGGCCCAACCATTTTCCCCCAAAGCCCGGCCCCCTTCTTTTCTTCTTCTTCCTTCTTCCTTCTTTCCTCTTCTTCCCCCTACGCCTCGCAACTCACGCGCCTGGAAGACGACGACGCGCGCGGGACGGCCTACGGCCGAGGGGAGTAGGCCGACGTCGGCCGAAGAAGATAAGATCGCGAAGCGCCATCAATGCCAAGCATGCTTCGCTGGATGAGCTCGGATGGGACGCCGGTTGAGCCGAGGAGAATCGCCCGGTGCGCGAAGGGGACCGGCGGTCGAAGCTCCGTCGACCGGATTCCCTCGCCTATAAAAGGGCACCACCTTCGTCGATGAACGGTAGGAGCGAGCTCCGAGATCTTCCCACCGAGAGACTTCGGGGAAGAATCGAAGAGCGGCGAGAGAGAACTCGGCTCGCGAGCTCGGCCGACCTCCCACCGAGAGACTTCGGGAGGCCGCCGCGAGCGAGTCCGAGAAGGTCGATCCGGCCGGTGGAGGCTCGGATCTGGCCCGAGTGAGAGAGATCGAGCGGGTGAAGGGGCTGAGCGAGGGAGCCGGAGGAGGGAACGCCAAATCTGTGAAGCCGGAGGCTCTGCGCCACCATTGCAACCGCGGCTCTGCTGCTGCCGTCCCCCGCCCCGACGCCATGCCGCGACCCGACCCACCAACGCCCGGACCCGGATCTAGAAATTGAGGAGCTCTTGTCGCTACCCCGCCATCGTCACTTGCACCTCTGCCCCCATCGCCGCCACCGTTCACCCCCTCGTCGCGCCGTTCTTTGCGCAAACAGGTAATAGTAGCTGCCGCCACCGCCCCCGGACGCATCGTCGCCGTTGCTCGAAACCTTGGCCGCCTCCCCGCCCGTCGTCGTCGTCGTCACCATCGTTCCCTCCGCAGACCCTAACCCCGACCAAGGAGACCGCTACGTCGCCGTCGAATGCCACACCACCGTCCGCCACATCGCCGCCGTCGTGAGGCTCCGTGCCGCCCCGTCCGGTGGCGTCCCCGAGTCCCTCCACCCGCGCCGCGAGACGGATGGAGAAACCAGCGATCCCGCGTCGGGTCGAGCCGGGTCGGGCGTGGTTCGCAAAACCGGGTAGGGTTTCGCGAGACCTAGGCGGCCGGAAACCGGGTCGGTCGGGTCGGGCGCACCTCACCGGGTAGGGTTTCGGCCGGCTTGGGCCATTCGCATATGGGCCGGGCCCTTTTTTTAGAAAATAGATCTATTTAGGCTGGGCTTGTTTTTTAAGAAAAAAATAAAAAAGAAAAAGATAAGAAAAAAAAAGAGTCGGGCCCGGCAACGTTGCGGGCCCGTCCGCGTTTGGGTTACCGCGACCCGGTCGGACCCAACCCGCGGATCCGACCGGGTCGGTTTTATTTTATTATTTTAATATAAAATAATAAATATTTTATTTTCAAAAAAAAAAAAAAAAAAGTGTTTTATTTTCAAAAAAATATTAAAAAATGTTTTAATTTTCAGAAAATCGAAAAATATTTAAAAATGTCGAAAAAATGTTTTATTTTCTAAAAAATCGAGAAAAATCAAAAAATAATTTATTTTCCAAAAATATTTTGAAAAATATTAAAAAATATTTTATTTTCCGAAAAAAAAAAAAAAATCAAAAATATTCCATATTTTCCAAAAAATGCCAAAAATCCAAAAAAATCCAAAATTTCATGAAAAAGCCAAAAAATTCAGAAAAAGCCAAAAAGACTTGTATTTTTCCAAAAAAATATACCAAAAATACCAAAAAATCCCTTTTATGTCCAAAAAATGAGAAAATACCTAGAAAATGTTTTCCTCCCAAAATGCATGGAAAATCCCTCGAACATCCAAAAACCTCGGGGTTTAAACAAGATTAGGTATCGAAAGGGCATTAGTGATTAACTAGTGTAATCAAGTCCCCGATCCTAATTTCTCTGGTTGCGCGGAGTGAGTATTTCTCCCGATACTTCACTTGGGTTTCTAATCAACCCACCCCAAATCGATTAGTGGCGACTCCATTTTAAAATTAATTTATAGGTTAAAAATTTAGATTATTAAGGTCGTGAATTGGTGGACTTGGGAGAGTCCGGGCATAATAAATTTCAGCCGAGCCATTAGCCTCCTTAGGCGCTCGTACCCGATCGCGGGTGCCGAAAATAGAGGTCGCGACACGGCGAGGCCGAGCTCGCCCGGCCAAGGCGAGGCTATCGGCCCCCGTCGGCCGGTCGCCGGAGGCCGGCGACCGGCCAAAAGAAGTAAAAAAGAAAAAAAGAAAAAAGAAAGGAAAAAAAGAAAAATAAAATAAAAATATTAAAAAATTAAAAGAAACAAAAAAAGAATTGTTCCCGGAACAAGTTTACCAAACGCGTGTTTCTGGTCAAAAATTGTTCCCCGGAACAGAAACACTTTTTTTTTATTTCTGTTCCTTGGAATAATTTTTAAACAGAAACGTTACCAAACGCGCCCTAAGCCATCAGAGTAGTCGACAAAATAGTTGGAAAAGAAGGGTTGCAATCTTCATAAAAAGGTACTATTGCTCACGCGAGAGGCGAAGAACCTTTGAAGGAGACTCGTGAAGAGACTCGTGAAGAGACTCGTCAGTAGTCCGCATGTCCTTTCCCCTATCCGGTCGTCTTTCACCTGTCAAAGGTCAGCGCTATAATCCAGCGACCTTAACACGATTGAAATTTTTCAATTTTTCAGTATCCTTAACCATTCGCATGAAAGAGACATAACATGTTTCTTGACCGTAAGTCCAAAGAATCTTGCGAATGGTCCCCATAGCTTCTCGTGTATGATGTATCTCGGAAAGCTTCGCGCTGCTCCCTTTCTCCTATAAATATAGTATACAATGCTCTATCTACATGAGGACTCTTGACTTCGGATCATTCATCGTGATCTAAAAGCAAGCAATATCTTGTTGGACAGTGAAATAAACCCGAAGATTTCAGATATTGGCATTGCAAGGATTTTTCGAGTCAATCAATCACAGGCAAACACCAGTGAAGTTGTGGGAACTTGATAAGTACTGTTAGGCCTTCTTCTCAACTTTTTTATGCTTATGTATGCTTATATTGCTGACATGTCACAGGTTGCAGTGGTTACATTGCACCTGAGTATGCAACACATGGTCAACTCTCCGTGAAGTCTGATGTCTATAGTTTCAGTATCCTACTTCTCGAGCTCGTTATCGACAAGAGGAATAGTGATAGCTACGAACAAGACATGGGCGAAGATATTGCTATCTATGTAAGTTGCATAAATCGACTCTATAACTCAAATGAAAATTGGTAAACTAAGCAAATTTGACATTGAGAAATCCTTTTCAATGTATTGTTTCCAGGCCTCAAAAAATTGGAGTGGTGGTACGCTGTTGGCAGTGTTAGATCCTGCCATCGGAGAGATGTATTCAGAGGACGAAGTTCGTAGATGCCTCAAAATTGGTTTGGTGTGCGCTCAGAAAGATCCAAATCTTAGACCCACGATGGCGGACATAGTCCGTGAGTTGAGCAGCCGTCCTGTTACTCTTGAACTGCCCCCACAACCAGTCTTCTCCCTCAGTGAGACAGAGATGGCGGTCGCCGAAGTTTAGGCCCAGTGGATCCTTGGCATTCCCCTGAGATCACTGATGGACAATAATCAAACACCTATTTCCTTTACAAATAAAAGTACAAAGTGTCTTGACTTAAAAATAAATAAATAAAGTACAAAGTGTCTTTACTTCGAGGCTAATATGTTTTGATCCACCAGACATGGAAAGGCTGTTAATATTAGCAATATTTGTACGCGGAGTTATCGTATTGAGGAATTTGAGTTCTTCTTATCTGCCTTTTTTCATTGTATACGATGAGATATATCCGTTCTTACGTAATCCGCGCCACTTTATTTCTGCCTCATGTATTAGAAATCGAGATCATGAACTGCACCTCCAGAAATCCAGCTTGAAAATGGCTCAGCGATTGACCGAAGTTTTGTTAGATTTTGATGGGAAAGGCAAGGATCCTTCCATTCATATTTCCTCGTATGTCTACCAAAGCGTATAGCTTTTTTTTTTTTTTTTTTCCGGATTATCTATCAACCTAACCTTGTCATCTTGTCAGTACAAAAGATGGGCATTGAGTTATTTTATTTTTCCATTTCTCGTACTCTCCTCCTTCAATTCAATCTCCTTCAGACAGTTCGAGATCTTTCGTTTTGCTTAGAAGCTTCTTATTTTTTCTCATTCATCTTTCAATGATCGTAGTGATAACTTCCAAAATTTCTGGGTCAAGTCCATTCTGAATACGTAGGCATTTAAGATTGATTTCTCCATGGCCTTGGAAAGTGAGTTGAGAACTTAATGACAGGATAACATGTTGCGTCGCTGCTATTCGCTGTTGTTCATCGCGGTTTGTTGCGGTTTACTGCTGTTCGCTGCTGCATTGTTTCTGTTCATCGTTGTTGGCTTCTGTTCGTCGCTGCTTTACTGCTGTTGGCTGCTGTTCTTTGCTACTGTCTGCTGCTGCTTGCTACTGCTCGCTGCTGCGTTGTTGCTGTTCGTCACTATTTGTTGCGGTCTATTTATGTTCGCTGCTGCTGCGTTACTACTGCTACCGCTTGCTGTTCGTTGCCACTGCCCGCTGCTGTCCGTTGCCATCTGCTGCCATTCGTCGCTGTTCGCTGCTGCTGTCTCCCCTTGTTGCTTGCCGCTTCCTGGTGCCTTCGCTTCACATCAACTTCTCGGCGACACCATCGGGGGGAGAAAGCATAATCCATTACGATACACTTGGCCACCCTCATCGTTTTCTCTGTCCATTTCTTATTTGACTACGCATGTATATCTTGAGATTCATGATTCGTCCCTTTGAGGCACTAAGGATTACTATACGGAGATTGCTGTCATTACTGCTCCTTTTATACGTATATTCATTCCATCCGATAGTATAAGCCATGAAATACGATAATCCGTGAGTTTGAATGACCATAATAAATGACATCTTCTTGATTCCGTGCTTCTCAGTGACTTGATGAGAGATGAAAGTGGGTCGAGGCAAATTATGATATGCGAAGCTATATTGGGTTACCAAGAAGCGGTTTATCTCCACCCTGTGTTGTAACTAGTATAATTCCGGGATTGATAATACTAGCCGGTCTAAGATATCATATTATTCGAGAAACTCTCGATGTTGTTGGAGTGCTATAATCTCATGAAGGCTCTATTAGTAAGCACCTTAAAGTCAAATTCTTAGGCATTATTAAGTTTGTCACAATCGTTCATCTTCATTGCTGCGATGAGACGTTGATCTTTGTCTAAGACCAACCAATTACGATTTCATATTTACATTAAGCAATTGGTGCAAAGGTTCAGAGTATATATTACATAATATTATCGTATAAACATGATTGGAGGAAAATAAGGACTATAACGAAAGGAAACTATAGAATATTGGAAGTTGATCTTTTCCAACTCGTAACTCTTGTGGCCCGGGTCAATTTGCCTTTTCGTGACTAGCTTGGGCCGTGTGCTTTTCCGGTTCTTACCTGAATTTTAGTCTACAAATAAATATATGAAAATAAAAACATAAAATAGAAAAAGAGTGAAAGGGTAAAAGGAAAGTAAATGATCCAAAAGTTTAGAATTAATTCACTCTGATCGTCGGATGAATGCACATGGACCAATCTCTCTAAAAGTCTCTCAACATAAGCTTGGTCATACAACGCGCGTCCACTAGCAAATGCGTCAGCATGCAAATGAGCCACGCGTCCTTTTCCATGCATTTTCATGCAAGACGAATCTGTCTATTCGACCAAAGCCCCTTCTTACGCTCGTACCAGCGCTTGGCTGTTAACCTTTCGGTGCCGGTTCCGTGATACTCGGACCAAACTAAAACATTTTGGGTATGCATTTGCCGCAACCCGAACTGAGACCTCAACAGCATCTGACCCGAATCTTGAGCTGTCCAAATGGATCACGGATCCATATTTTAAGTCAAATTTATTATAGTGAATTATAAATGAGTCAACTCAATAGTGAAAATATGGGTTAAAAATAGGTTGTAAAAAGAAAAAAAGTTGAAATAAATTGATCTAAGTGGATGTGAGATAGACCACGTTCGACCCACATAATAAATAGATCTTAGGCTAAATGGGCTACCTAACAAGTTTTAAGTTAATTACAAACAGGTCATTTTTATTTTTTTTAATGTTTTTGATTGTTTGATTTTTCTTTATTTCTCTTTTTCTTTTCTTTTTTCATTCCATTTTTTTTTTCTTCCCATCGGTGGCTGGCCACATGCGATGGACAAGCACGCGGAGGTCAGCAATGCTCGAGGTCATCGACCTCGGGCAAGCTTGAACTCACCAATTTGGCAAGATCAAAGCCTCATGGACCTCTGGCATGGCTCCAACCTTAGACTCGAGCTTGCCTGCCTTTGTTGAGGCTTGAGCTCGATTCCAGCTAGTCACTGGCCACCACTGTGGCCGACGACGTGGCATAGAAGAAGAAAAAAAATAAAAAAGATGTTTTTAAAAAAAGTAAAATAAAATAAAAGAGTGCAGTCACCTTCAATCTCTTTGGTTTATTTATTTATTTTTATTGTTTTCTTTTGATTTTACAATTTTCATTTAATTAACTTACATCTTCATATTTTTTTATTTTACCTTTTTAATTTGATATAAAATTTTATCCAAATAACATATTAACATGAAGAGTGTATGGGTTAAATGAGTTGGTATTTATTTTCATAATTAGGGTTAAGTATGGATGTGTTTTACTAATATGAGTTTGGTTAGGTATGAGTTGGGTCACGATCAAGTCGAGTATGGATTGTCGAAATTATATTACATGAAATTGGGTTAATATGCGTTGGACTAGTTTCAACCCGACCTAATCCACCCATTTGTCACCCCTATCCTAACCTAAAACAAGGTTCGGTTCGATTTAGGTTTTCAGTTTTCCTTCATTTTGAAAATTTCAATGACAAATTTCATCCCTTTGAAGTGTAGCTTCGATGCTTCCCAACGATGATATCGGTGCTTCCATCAACCTTGGGCCTGAAACGACCATTAATAAATAAGAGAGTCAAAACCAAGAAATGTACCCTATCCAAAACATGAATTGACCCGACCTGACCTGACCCGACCCGACCTAAAATTTCCGGCTCTTTTCTCCTCACTCCTATCCCTAGCTCCCGCTCCTCAGCCCTCCTCGTCTGACCTCTTCCTGTCCCCGCCCCACCTCCCCCACGGAGTCGCCTCTAGCTTCGGCCGCCTCCCCATGGTCTCCGACCCCGGCCGATCTCGCTCCCGTCCCCTCTCCCCAACCCCTGAGGCCCCTGTCATCTCTCTCTCTCTCTCTCTGTCTCTCTCTCTCTCTCTGTACTCAATTTGCTGCATCGCCACCAAGCTCGATAGGTCCTCCATTCCCACTGGGCCTCGGCCTCGCCTTTCGTCCTCAATGACCATGGAGGAGCTGTCGCCTCCAGATCTGCTGGATATCTGGTTTTCAAGCTTCGAGATCTGGACGTGAAGCCTCCACAGGGGTGCTGCTGTGCTGCCGAGTTTCATATGCTGTAGGTGGTAGAAAGAGAGGAGGCTTAGTTGCTGGCGGCGGCGACGGCATTTGAAGTAGCGTGGGGGAGCTTGACAGTGAGAGACGGTGGCTAGAGTTGATGGGACGAAATTCTAGTTATGCTATTGTTATTAGTGTTTGAACATTTTGGAAACAAGGAGGAAGATGGGGGCCACAGAGGCTCGCAACTTTTGATAGAGTTCGCCTTTCTCCATGTTACATGGTTGGTCTCTTCGCCACTGCCTCCGCCTGCGTCCCGGCCCCCACCTCCGCCGCCGTCGCTACCCCTGCCACCTCTGCCGCCCTCCGTCATCGCTGCAGTCGTTGTCATGGTCTTTATCATCAAAGAACAATTACGAAGTGTTCTCGAGCAGCTTTAGAGGTTGGAACGATGAAATTAATTTTCAATGGAGTTCTGTGATGATGTTTTCATGTCTCAAACTCTCTTCGACAGCCTCCTTTTTTTCCTTCCCAAGCCTCCTGTACAACAGAACAGTCCCCATTAGCAGAGCCAAAACGCTGCTGATCAAGCATTGACCATATATCGTCTCCCTTTTCTGAGATTGATCATGAGTCGACGGCTCTCATCGGCAAATAAAAAACCGCTCGCTCTGCTCGAAAACCTCATCCGTGATCTCATGGCTAATTCTGCAGTTTATCACGTAGAAGAACCTGCAATCCAAGCACGCAAGAACAATATTGTACTCGCAATAAATGGCGAAAGCAAAATCGTTATTGTGCCTCACGCAGAAATTCAAACCCAAAGCAAAAAAAGTGAGGAAGAAGAAGAAGAAGAAGAAGAAGAAGAAGAAGAAGAAGAAGAAGAAGAAGAAGAAGAAGAAGAAGAAGAAGAAGAAGAAGAAGAAGAAGAAGAAGAGCGATTGAGGAGGACCTTTGGCAACTTGTTTAATTATTCATTAATTACATAGAAAATTGAGGATTAATTTTTAAACCTTAGCAAAAAAAAAAAAAAATCATTAATCTGCATAAGTATAAGGAGCATTTGCATTACTAGCATTAAAATTTATTTAAAAATTTAATTATGATAAAATTGTAAAAATTTATTATTAATTAAAAAAAGGTGGATGAACCCATCCTCACTTTTCCCTGGCCCGGCCCTCTCCTTTTCTCTCTTCCTCCCTTCCTCTTTGTCTCGGACGCTAGCTGAAGAAAAGACGACGCTAGCAAAGGACGGAGGCACAGGAGACAAGGCAGAGCAGAGGCCGTCGAGCTAGTGAGAGTGTCTGGTCGGGGGCCACGCCGGCAGCGGCAACTGCCATGCGTGCCGGTGGCTTTAAAAGGAGAGGGAGGGTGAGACAGAGAGTGAACGAGTGGCCTTTGGCGACGGACACGCTTGAGCCTCCGCCGACGACTCATGAAATTTGCCCTTATTCCGCGCCTAGCCTCCGGCATTTGTCGGTCGTTTGACATGTGGGTGGACTTCCATTGCTGCCATCCGCGGAGTGGCGTGCTATTTCTTTTGCGTGTCGTGTGTCTTCGTGGTGGACGGTGATGAAAATAGGGGCTGGGACGTGGCCAACGGAACTAGCCTAATGGACAAGGCCGGCAGGCGGACCAACGACGGAGTGAAGGCCGGAGACAAGCCGGCTCATGGCCTCTTATCTCTGGTCGCATGAAAAATACGATTTGGTTTTTTCAGGTTATTTTAATAGCTCGGAGTGAGTACGGTGAGCGGCCAAGACGAGTAGTGAGCTTTGTGGGCTTAGGAATTGAAGTGGGCTTGAGGATGAGTTCAATTGCGCCCCTTAGCCTAGACCCTAAGTCTTAAGTTCAGCCCATGTTCTGACCGGGCCCTATTTTCGGATTAAAACATTAATTCATTTAGAAAATATTTTAAAATTTTAAAAATTTAAGAATTTAAAAAAATATGAAAAATAGGAAAAAAAAAGATTTAAAAGTAGTTTTTTAAGTACTTTTATCTTAAAATGTGTGAAAATCCTTAATAAAAAAATTGTGCTCAAATTTAAACAAGTTGTTAATGTTTTACAATACGTTTTGAATAGTCTTAGAGGCAACTATTTCAACATATTGATTGCTACTTCCTTTTAGCATGGTGAGGGATAAAAACTTATGTTCGATAATCATAAGAGCTGCCTAAACATTTTAGTTGATAATTAAATTGTCGCGACCAAAATTTCGGGTGTAAACCACATAAAATTTGGCTAATGAATTGTTAAGCCTAGACTTAACTCGGGCTCTCCCAAGCACATACCAATTCGTAACTTAAGTTCAATTTTTTAACATGCAATTGATTTTCAATTATGAGTCACCACTAATCTATTTTTAGTGGGTCGATTAGAAACCCAAGTAAAATAATTGGAGAATTATCTTACTCATACTAACCAGAGACTATGAGTACGGGGACTTGGTTACACTAGATTTCTCTAATGCCATTTCGGTACCATTCTTTTATTTTCAAAAATGTTTTTGCAGGCGGCTTAAATTGATTTTAAATTTATTTCCCTAACATGTGAGGCGATCATGCGGGTGAGCAAACCACCAATTTAACATCCAAGAAAACAATTAATAAATTGCAAAAACTTACCTCAAAGCAACGAAAACATCTGCAATGTTAAATTAATATCCATATCAACAACCTTAGATATGATTTCTAATTAACACGCAATTTCTTTCTTTGTTTTCACTTGATTAATGAAAATCATGCAGTATGCAATGCATACTACTAATGTAACATGAAATAATATGACATGGTAATATGGCTTAAACTACATGACATAAATAAAATGCAAACTATCCTAAAGAATGAAATTGATTTATTCTAAGATAATTTTTGGTACTTTCCATGAAATTTCGAAATTAGAAAAATGTGAAAATTATCTAGCTAAATTAAGATTCTATCCAACTTATATTAAGGATTAGGTCAGGCTAAACCCTAATTTAAACCAAGATATTATCTTAACTTAGCAATCTCTAACCTAAGATGCAGTCTATCTAAATCAATCTAAACTTAAAATTATCCTAATGTGCAATGACGTACAAAGGATGCCCTAATCTACATGACATACGCATGATGATTTTTTTAATTAAAATTCGAAATTAAAAATTGCTAAAAATAAAAATCTAATTAAAGTGAAATATTATCTATTTTAAGTTAGGAAATAGACTTATGTGAATCCTATCTTAACTTAGAAATTTATCTCAACATGCAATTTGATTCAAAGAAATTATCTAACCTAGATACTATCTAAACATGCATTTAAAGAAGAATCTAACTATTCCATCATGTAATTATATCTAGGGAATCAATGCTAATCTAGATGATATGCAAATGCAATTTTTTTTTTTTTGTATTTTTGGAATAAATAAGGCAACTAAAAGATAAACACCAAATCATCCATGGTCATCAAATATATTATCCATTGTTCGAGTTTGGAAACGATATCTAATCAAACTTGATTGTTTTCGCTAATAAAATCGATAAATTGATCTTAAGCCTTAGAGATCAAGATATCAATTTTATTCCTGCGTGATTAATAATTCCATCTAAAGCCTTATAGATGGAATCAAAGATTATATACGGTTGCGAATTAGGAAATAAATCCTAATTGAAAGTTATTAATAGACGCATATTAGGCAATAAAATACCGAAATCAAATTTGGATAAAATAATTATATAATATTGCAAGAATTATTGTCACATTCGAGCTCGACAGAATCGGCTTGACAGATGACCGGGAATAGCTTGTGGGTGAGGCTCGGCACAGCAGATGGGTCTCGGGTCGGCGCATGCCATGGCAAGGATGGCGAGGCTTGGGGGCACTCGCTTGGTGCGACAATATGGCGAAGTACCACAACGGCAACTGATGAGGACATCACTGGAAACTTGGCAATAAATTTGAATCTACGAGGTTCGATATTTGTTCCCTGATCACTCTCCGTGAAGCCTCTTGGGATTGTTAATACTCAAATGTGGGGGCTCTCCTTGGCGTTTTCTACAATGACGAGGATGTGGGCAGAACCTGAAAAAAAAAAAATTAAGAAAAGAATATCAGTGGAATGCTAATATGTGATATTGATGAAGGATCGGCTTCCCCTTTCTTGTCTTTTTTGCAAAAGCTTCCTCTGTCTCTCTCGCCTTGGACCACTCCAGACAAAGAGCACCGCTTCAAAGGCTTCTCCCTTTTTCTATGCTTTTGGTTGCTCTCTTTTCCTCTCTGGATCGTCTCTTAAGAAGTGATTACGCGCCAATCGTGAATCTTCCGATGAAGTCGACCCAGACCAGCCACACGAATTGTAACGCAAATAACTCCTCTAATGGCCGAACTCCCTCTCTATTTTTTTCTCACGTGTATTCCTCATGTGCTCTAAAATTTATAATTTGCCGACCCCGAAAACCGAAGAGAAGAGGCCCCCCTCCTCCACGTCCTGTAGCGAATGTTCCCCAAATGCTATTGCCTTGTCCGAGATTCCGTTCGTGTATGTGCAAGAATTCTTGGTTTGTTCAGCTGAGAATTCCCTGGTTTTTACTAACCTCTTCGCGCGTGTGGCGAGGAGCAGCTTAAAGCTCGCGGTGCAGGGACTTGCAGATGGCAGTGGACCGAAATTTTTTTCACGACGGCTAGCGATGAGTTATCAATGGCAAATTCGAAGCAGCAACAGACAGCCACGAAATTTTGATCTCACTGCGTCGGTGATTGAACTTTGCTGAGGATTGCTCGCTGGACTAAGAACTCGCCTGGAATTGCTGAGCATCGGGCTCATGACACGTCTGGACAGCAGCTTCGTCGTCAAGTTTGGAGTGATGCTGGCGGAGCACGGCTGTACGTTGGTGGATGAAGAACTGAAGGCTGGAACAGTAGGCCAGAAATTGTTGGGCACCGGTAATTGCAGGAGCAACGTGGAAGTGGAAGTATGGCAGAAACAATGATGACTTAATGGATCTTGGGAGGCGGTGATAGAGCAATCCCAGAGTTGGGACCGAAAGAGCAGATCTCGTTTCTCAATGTGGCTGTGTATTCAATACGTGTGGCCCCCCAAAACCCTACCATGAAAAACCTTTTAATAGGCCGAAATTAAGGTTTTAATTTCCTTTTCAAATCAGCATACGCGAAGATTTTTTTTTCGCACACAATATTACTTTTTTATTTTCCACATCTCCTGATTTTATCGGCTAAAGATAAGATTGCAACCCGATTTTCTTAAATTCCAAAAATCCACCGTAATATCATTTCAAATCTCCATTTAGATAATTCTTGTTATTAAAAGAAAACAGGCTCGGACCAATTTACTTGCTTCATGAGCTTAGTCTGGCCTGCCAAATTAAAGCTTGGAACCACTAATTCAAATCCATTCACCGCCGATCCAATAAAATGCAAAAAATATAAATTAAAAAATAAATGCACCTGAATCTATATACAATTAATATTTTTGCAGGGATAAAATTGACCCCTAATTTTCTATGCAATAAATTATCGGATCGCCAAAATTTAGGTGTCAACATAAATGAAATTAGGTATTGAATGGGCACTAGTTAATTGACTAATGTAATCAAGATTGACTAATGTAATCAAGTCTTTGGCCTTAAATTCCCTAGTTTTGTAGAAAGTGGGGTATACTCACATACCTCACTTGGTTTTTAGTTGGCCACAATAAGCTTATGGCGACTCATCATTTGAAAACCCTTATAGCGTTAATTTAACTTAATATCGTATGCCCCAACGACACGTGAGGTAAAGTTTTGGGAGAGTTCGCACTTAATCAAATGCCTTAAGGTCATCATTTAAGCATACCTCTAAACTTATTTCATTTCCCCTCTAGACAGGAAAGGTTGGTCGCAATGGAAGATAGAGAGATTGATACAGTTTAGGTTGGAGACTTTGGTGAGATCAAAGATGCCATTTGCACTCTACTTTTCATAATCTGAGCTTTCATTTTGGATTAATGCATTCTTCATCTTGAGTTGTTTAATTGTTTAGGATTTCTTTAATGCGGTTCGGGTCGACGCGGGTGTTGTACCTGAATTGAATCAAACTGAATTGTCAAGGTACATATTTTTTTGCTAACTACCCAAATTGGAATGAAAATAGAATTGGAGACATCCAAAATTTTCAATTCAATTCGGTTTGAATACTATTTATACCCTAGAGTTTACGATCTTCAATTTGCTAAGCTATAAAATGAAATTACACAATTAATCTTGATCACAAATTTATCCAATAAGTATAATCGGGTGCTTCAATTAATTCCATCCATTTTATATGATCGAAAAATGTAACACTGCCTTTCTAATTTTTCAATTACACTTGAGGTTGATATGATGCCAATTAGGTGGTAAATTAGCAAAAGGAAGATTTAGCCGTATATGAAGTTACTGGTCAGCTAAATGTACACATCATATATCTCACAAAGAAAAAACACTTACACTAACAGTGACCCAAAACAAACACCGGTACATGAAATCAACACAGCCCAATACTCCCATTGGTTGTCACCATCTCAATCGCCGTCGTCACCATCTCAATCGCCGTCATCACCATGTCGATCTCTCTCTCCCACCAACCTCGCCCACTCCAATTCTAACCTTCCTATCTCCAAAAAAAGAATGGCGGGGGCAACATTGGGGCTTCAGCGGGGCGGGGGAGACTTCAGTGATCGACACTTCATTGACCGGGTTATGCCAATGCCAAAGATGGTGCTTTAGCGTGGCGGGGGCAACATTGGGCAAGGGGTAGCTAGAAGAAATGTATGAAGCTCAAATGGTTTCATGCACAAATCTCTCCAGTCGATACACTAACTATCAGCGAAATGCAAGCAACAAATCTAAACGTCCAAGTTCGTACCAGAAATGAATCTGGTGCGAACTTGAGAATAAGAAAAGAGCAAAAGAGTTGGAGAAAGAGAGCATAAATATCTTATCATGACTAAATTTTTTTTTCTAAGAGACAAAAGTTGTTCATAATACAAAGAGAAAAGGAAACAACCGCTTTACTACCAGTTTATTAGTGACTACAACCGCACTCATCAAACAGTTCATGTAAAACTAAATAGTACTTCTGGACGCAACATCCACATAATTAGCTTCAGAAGCAGATGAAATCATGTCATGAATAGATGTTCATGTGCTTCATCGAGCGGAGAGTTCAGTGATCGACACTTCATTGACCGACAAAGGTGTGGAGCCGCTGGTATTTTGATCATGTCCTTGGTCATTTGCGATGATGTTCTGTGGTGGTTCCGTCCAGCTTCGGAGGAAAAAGGCAGGTTCCCGTGGCACTGGCAGACTAAGAGTTTGGCTGCTCAGCGCAAGAACTATGCTTGCCATGGTAGGTCTATCAGCCGGATCTTCCTGAACACATAGAAAGCCAATGTGTATGCATCTTAGCACTTGGCTTCTGGAATAAGATTCTCCCAATACCGGGTCCAAGATTTCCCAAGGCACATTGTCCCTCCAATGTTTCCAAGCCTAGAGTAGTTCAATTGGACACAACAAGTGAACCACAGAACAATATCGTTGCTTGTGAGCACAAAACAATTAAATCATTTAAAAAAATAAAAATAAAAGAAAAAAACTTACATAGCTTGCGAGAGCTTCACCTCCATCAGATTGGTAGTAGTAGTCATTCCTCTTGCCGCAAATGATCTCGAGGAGGAGGACGCCGAAGCTGTAAACATCGGACTTTTGAGAGAATTGCCCATGCATCGCATATTCTGGGGACATGTAACCGCTGAAAACCACCACCAAAACCATAAATGTATGGATAACAGTCATCTATACTAATACCCTTATCAATTCTTAACTAGAAGAACCTAGTAGTAAACTTGGAAAAATGCAAAACTTACTAGGTTCCTACGATTCTTCTAGTGTTTGCGTTAGTTTGATCAACTCCGAAAATCCTTGCCATGCCAAAATCCGAAATCTTTGGGTTCATATTGTTGTCCAGCAAGACGTTGCTAGCTTTTAAATCACGGTGAATGATTCGAAGCCGAGAATCTTCATGAAGATAGAGCATCCCTCGAGCGATGCCTGATATTATGTTGTAACGTCTTGGCCAATCCAATTGTTTGCTTTTCTCAAGGTCTAAGTAGTGATTTAAGGATGTGAACGAGAACGAGAGTAAGTATAATATAGGAAGTCTAGAAGTTAGATTTGAAATGACATATAAGATATGGTAAACAAGTATTCGCTCAATCATCTATATCAGACATTAACTTAAGAGCTCAGCATAAAGCCAATGAAGTGGAACTAACCGAACACGAAGTAGTCGAGGCTTTTGTTGGGCATAAACTCATATACCAGTAGCTTTTCCCCTTCTTCGAAGCAAAATCCAAGCAGTCTCACTAGATTCCGGTGTTGAAGCTTCGCGACCAACACAATCTCATTCTTAAATTCTTGGAGGCCTTGCTCTGAGCTTTGGGATAGCCTCTTCACAGCGATTTCTTGCCCGTTGGGAAGCCTACCCTGAAAAAAATTGTGAATGGTGACAAGATCCCACGAACTCTTCAAGTCATGTCCTTTATTTGTTATTTAAGGTTAACGACTTCCTGAACTTTTAAGCGATATTTAATGTTTGTTTACGTCGTCCACACAAGAGTGCCGAGGACACCTTTAATGATAACAAGTAAGCGCTGACCAGAGTCATTCTTATAGCTAGAGAGACAAAATTAGAAAATTTATCATCAAAATTCTTTAGAAAAAGAGAAAGATACAGCCAACTTCTTATACCCGATACACTTTCCCGAATCCCCCTTCTCCAAGCTTATTGCCTTCTGAAAAGGAATCTGTGGCAGCCCTGATCTCGCTTAGTTTGAATTGTAAGCTTTCAGCAGTTTTGACCTCGTCTTTTGCTGAAGAAAATGCAGAGCAATCAACATGAGATCTCCAGAATCCGATCAGAAAAAAAAAAAAAAAAAAAGTCAACATTTTGTTCTTAACATGCCATTTGGGTTTTCGTAATTATTTAACAAAAACGTAGGATTGGTTTTAGATTCCGCACCATCTCTCAGAAGGCGAATATAAATCAAAATCACGCAGTTCTCCTTCCCACACTACTTAATCCTTATGCTAAGCTTGATAAGAAGTCAGTCAAACAGAACTAAGATGAATAACACAAAACTATTAATAAATCCACTAACCAGATGAGACCATCAATGGATTACTTCTTCTCCTTCTAATCAAGCAACAAACGGAGACAATTACCACAACAAAGAGAGCTGCTGAACCTATCACAGCAACCACAATGCGTAATGACTTCGAGATATTACCTGCCAACATCAAGCAATGCGTTTAATCCAATTTGAAATCGAAACTCATGATTGTTAACATTTCAGAATAAAAATGATTCTTTCCATGGCATGGACATCCAAACATTCAACTCTACTTATCCCCATTGATTGATACATGGATAGAAAATTTCATGTGTCTCGGATAAAACTTTATCCCACATAGCAGGTGCGGACTTTGAATGAGAGTTGTGATTCATGAATTTAAAATCAGCAGTAACATTGAAATTCAACCAACCGTTGGTGACTTGTGCATTTGCAGGTGGAGGAGCAGCAGGGTCGGTCTTGGTGACTGCAGTTGGTGGTGGCGGAGATGGCAGCAGATTGATGGGATCAGACTGGAAAAACGGGTACAAGTCCCATCGGAAAATGCAGCTCGGCTTGTTAACACCCCCGCCTCGTTTTCCATGGCAACAATCTTGATAATCGTTTATGCATTCCCACAAGCAAACCCGACAATCAATCTGAGACAAATCAGGGCTGCACTGCAACAGCGCGAACATGGTCTGGGTGTTCGGTAACACCGTTCTCCCTCCTATGAACTTGAGCTCTGACGTCCCCATTGAAGCCCTTGTTGCCAGCTCCTCTGTAAAATTCCTCCATGTCCGATCGAACTGATCCTGATCCATCGTGATGTTGCCTGTGTTATAATACGTTAGTGTCGGAAATGCCTGCTTCACGCCGTCCATCGGACCATCAGCGTAACGGATGATGCAAGGAGGATCTTCTGTCCCCCAGCTGACCGCAGCTTTTTGGTTTGGACACTTGATCCTCAAATCTTCAGCAGTAGAGTTTAGGCACTTGAAGCAACTGTCATTTGAAGAGTCGCCTCTGCAGAAACTGAGCACGTAAACAACGTCCGAGCCGTTCCCTACCTTCCCAGAGTAGAACCCACCCTTCGAAGTCACATCGCTAGGGAGAGAAGAGAGGACAAGCTCACGGTTCTTGGCGTAGGTGCTGGCGGCCGTGAAGTTGCCCGTGTCGTAGCAGAATTGAGCGTTTGAGAGGTCGAACGTTAGGATGAGAAGACAGAGAAGGACAGAAGGAAGACGAAGAAGAAAAGGAGGGATTGAAGGAGGCTGTGCAGACATGGCGGATGCTGGCTGTTTCAGCTCCATTGTTGAAGATGAGACGTATGAGCCGTCCTCTGTGGAGGTCATGGTTGGATTTTAGTAGTGCATGGAGCCAAAAAAGAAAAAAGAAAAAAAAAGTGGTTGATAGAGATTTTTTTTTTTTTTTTTTTTTGACAAGGTTGATAGAGATTGAAGTAGGTTAGAAAATAAAGGAAGAAGACCATCACAAGATCTTCAACTTTCATTGGTAGATTTTTCCCTCCACAGGGAATGGTCAACGATAGCGGCTTAAATGGCGCGGGATACTGTTCCTTCCACAAAGAGTGGTGCTAGCATCACCGCCTCACACGGTGTGACGGTCAAAGAACGTTTCCTTTTTCAAACGCAAACAATTGGAAGTTTCCGAGCAAGACACAAGTCTCCCTCTCTTTCATCCAAGATGTGTGGCTGAGGATTGACCGTCCATTTTCCAAGCTAACGGTACGGTTAGCTAAGCATTTTCCACAAACGCGTGGTCAGTCTCATCGAGGCCAAAGTTGCTCGTAGGAGCAACGCGTGCATCTAGCTTTACGCGGATGAGTTTGGAACTTTGGGTCGGACCTAGGGGTGTGCATGGTCCGGGTGGGTGGTTCCCGACCTAGAACCGGGAACCGCCGCTAAGGACCGGTTCAAAAAATCGGAACCGGGATCCACCCGCGTTTATTGCATGGATCCACCCGGGAACCGGACTGTCCGGTCCGGTTCCTAGGTGGATCCATGGAACCGATTTTGATGCCAAAAATTCTGGTTTCACGAGGAGAAACCCACCGAGAACCCAATTCAATTGTCGTGAGAGAAGAGAGACAAGGTGACGGGGATGGACAAAAGAAGGCAGCGAAGGCGAGCGGAGAACTGTTGGACCCTTGTACACAGTGATTACTAATGCACCAAGAATTGATGCAACGGTTCCCACAATGGAGCAAACAAACAAGTCAAGAATAGAGCAAACAAACAAGTCAAGAACTTAAAACCCTTCTCCCCCTTTCGCCTGCCATCAATGGAGCTAGCGAGTGACAGGCATGAGCGAGCACGAACTTGCGAGAGATGATGAAGGGGCAAGGAAGGAGGACGAGAGAGGAGAGGGCATTACGGTAGAAGGCGAAGGTGTACTTGTTGAGCCCGTCGGACATTGGCCATTTTCGCCACCACCATGCTGCTCGCTTGAACCGAACCACCATTATCATCCCCACGAACGGCAGCGAACCCCAGCCCTCCCTCCATCTCCATCTCTCTCTCTAGCTCTCTAGCTCTCTTCTCGTTCGTGGGTGAAATAATTGGAGGACCCCGAGAAGCTTTCCTCTGTTTTACGGGACCACCATCGATTGGATGATTTTGTTTGACTTTAAAACTGACGGAAGACAAAGATCTCTCCCTCCAACGGAAGACAGTGGCGGAGGAGGAGCAGCGGCGGCGTGGATACTCGGGGATGAATCAAAGACGAAGAGAAGAAACAGAGAGAATCGAAGGCTGAGGAAGAAAAAGAGAGAGAAGAGATGCGAATTAGGGTTTCGCGAATTAGGGCTCCGCGAGTCGCGACTTTTGTTTTGTTTAGTATTTTTTTAATTATAAATAGGTACCGGTCCGGTCCGAGTGGGCGGGCGGGCGGATCCGCCCACGTAACCGGGAACCGAACCGGTTCCCACCGGTTCTCAACAATTGGACCCGGGAACCGGACCGGTTCCCTCAAGAACCGCCGGTTCCGGGCGGTTCGGTCCGGTTCCCGGCGGTCCGGGCGGTTCCCGGGTATTTTGCACACCCCTAGTCGGACCACGTGAAGAAACGACTTGATAGGATCACATGGTGCATTATAAGTAAAGAATCCAAGCTATGATAAATTGCACATATACAATGGAGTTACATATTCTTAAATTCTCCCTCTCTAAATTTTTTTTTATTTGGAAAACAAAATAATTATGTCATCCATGGCCATTGCGTTAAATGAATTACATGTACAAGAGGTAGCTTCACTGATATTTATAGTATTAATTAGTACATCTAGCATTACTCTTTCTCAACGATTAACTTGAAACGTTCAATGAGTTTAGAGAACTTTTCAACTTATCACCTAACAACAAATGAAAAACGTTTTCTTTTATTAAAAATAATATTCTCGATCTCATACTAACCAAGATTTTGAATACTTGCCCATAAAATTATGTGGAAATTCAATTATAGGGATGAAAATATAATAAGTGCCATAACTTATGTACGATACTCATTAGAGTGCTATATCTTTTAATTGATTGCAGGAATGCTATTACTATTAAAAGCATTCACTTAAATGCAGTAATTTTTAAATTTATCACTTGAGTGACATCTCCTGTTGGATTTTTGACATTTATGGTGAACAGTTATCAAAAGCTATGGCATTAGAGTGAGACTCGTAAGCGAATGACTACTTACGCATGATTTGTTTTGTTGAATATAAACTTTTTTGTTCCTCTTGAATTGTTAACAATTTTTCTTGTCACATGAACCATCATGCCCGCGTACGTAAGGCTGTTGTCTTGGACATAATTGATTTTGTCACAATTGTTGACCTTGACTTTTGCAATAAATCTTCGTCGAGCCCAGTTTCGTAAGTACTTTAATCAGTTTGGTACAACGGGTCAGAGAATGCCATATCCCATGATAGAGATTGGGATTGGGGTAGAAAAGGACCGCAACGAAAAGTATATGGCGAAATATTCAAAGTTGATCTTTTCCAACATAAGCTCCTATGGACCAGGTCAAAGTGTTTTTGCATGACATGACTAAACCATGAGTGCTTTGTTTTCTTTACATAATATTAAATTATGATGAAAAAAGTACAAAAAGATATTTTGATGATATGTCAATAATTTTTGAATTTTTATTATTTTGAGTTTTATTATTTTATATTATTTTATTATTTTTCTTTCTTTTTTTTTTTTTTTTTTTCCTTCATTTTGGTTGGTGAGGTGGCCCCAGTCTAGATTTGACAAGGGCCATGACCCTTACTAGTGGCTAGCGAGAGATTTCTAGCCATCACCCAATGGCCGGTGAGGATTGTTGGTGACCCTCATCGACCAAAACGAAGAAAAAAAATAAAAAATAAAAATAAAAATGAAAAAAAGAAATTATAAAAAAATTCAAAAAATTAGCAAAGATTATTGAAAATGTCTACATCAGAGCTGGTGTGTCACGTAGGACGGTCAGCATTTGCATTAGTAACTTTCTACCTAAATTAACTAGATGAATTAAATTAGTACAAATATAAAATAATTTATGACTAAATTAATTCAATTAAAATGTTTAAGACTAAATTGACATCAATACATTAAATTTATGAATTTTTTGGTACTTTTTCCAATTAAGCTATAAACATCCTGTTGACACCTAATTTATTTTTTCAAATACATATTAAAAAAAAAAAAAAAACGCGAGAGGGGCTGGGTCGGGCCGAATCTGACCTTGGCCCAACCCGCCCCTCCTCTCTTCCTCTCCTTCTCGCGCAGCCCGGCCCAGCCTCCCTCTCTCTTCGGCCCGGCCTGCTCCCCCTGGCTTGTCTTCTTCCTCCAAGTTATCCTGCGCGCGCAGGACCAACAAAAAGAAGAAAAAGAATGCAGCAACAAAGGACAGAGGCAGGGGGAGCGTTCGACTGGAGTTGGTGGTCGGGGGAAGCCACGCGCACCGGCCGGAGAGGGATAAGGGGGGAGAGGACCATCTTCACCGAGACGATTTTCGCCTGGCCCAGAATCTTCTTCCATGCTTCAGAGAAGCGTCATTTCTAAGCATCACAAAGGAGAGCACGGCCTTTCCAGAGGAAGAAGCATCGCTCACCATCTTCAGGGTGCATTTTTCTTTAAAAAGAAAAGAGCATTTCCCATCTTTTTTCTCTTGAAACTCACCCGACTAGCCACCTCCACCATCTCCATCTAGCTACCTCCTGCCGGCGACTGCTCTCGCATTCCATTTCCGAAATCTTACTTCACTCCTTCCTCGTCACCTACTTCTCTTTTCCTCCAATGACGTCCCCCGACCCATCCATGGTGTCTTTACTCTCACGGAAAGAATAAAAAGAAGCATCTTGCTCTTTCTCTTACCTGGGCACGGTCGCCTTTGAACCCCCACACCAAACCTTAGAGCCACAGCCGATCGACGTCGCCCTGCACCCCCAGAACGTCATCCGCCCTCTGCGATTCGTTGTCGCCGTCCCCGACCTCGGTGGAATCGACTGAAGCTAGGCACGAGTTTGGAGTCGCTATTCTCAACCTTCGCCGCCGGCAATGTCCGCGGCTTGAGGCCGCCAAGCCAGTCACCGATGGCATTTGTGGGCGAGTGGAGAACGGTGTGCCCATGACCTGAGCATTGACTATTGTGGGCATCTACTTCGGTTTGCTTATGATCCTGCTGCGGTTTGAGCAGCAAATGGTGTCCCCCTTCTTGTACCATTGAATTCACAAGTACCGGCGGAGGACCAAGAAATTATCCGACCCCGTACATCCGTAACAGTCACAATGATATGTTAAAACTTGCTTGAACATGAATAACTCCCTTTGGTATTTTACATGTACTTTTACGTGAACCACTACGGGCATTCATACGTGAACCAGTTCTTGGTATAGATTTTGCCATACTTTATCATTTTATAAATCAAAATTCGAGATATATGGATATATCCATTTCATATCGAAACAGTTTTTTCTTACATGCTTGTTCTAACAAACGAGCTGATGTTACGACGTTAGGAGTAAATCCTAGTAGATGATGGTCTGAGTGGAGTAGATAGGTGTGGGGAGCCTAAGCCATTTTGATTAAGCTTAGGTTCTTGTAATGTTTTGAGTCATCAAATGTTTTTAGAGGCAAGGCTGGTATATTGTGGAGACCTTCGGCGAGTTACAGGAGTAGGGAGTTGAAGATGTAGAGAATAAGACAAAACGGAAAAGGACAAAAAAAAAAGAGAAAAGTATTAAAAGAAAATAAAAAGGGAGAGAAAAAAAAAATGAAAAGTGCGCATAGGTGTTCTGTTGTGGGCTGGGCTCATTTCAAATGTGGGCCAGAAAACGACTTAAAAAAATAAAAAAAATTCACAGGCTTTTATAATTAATTCTGAGCGGCCTTTTAGGGTTAATGTTTATGGTCTAACCCGATACAATAGGGTCCGGGTCTGTTTAGTTGGGTAGGGTCTCTTGACCCGGTCCGAATCCCTTTTTTATCAACAATAAATAAATATTAAAAAGAACAAAAAAATCAGTTAAAATTGAAAAAAATAAATAAAATTAATTAATTAATCAAAGTTTTAAAAAATTCGAAAAATATTTTAAAATTTTTTTCAAAAAATCCCAAAAAAGAAATCGTATAAAAATTTAAATTAACATTCATAAAAAAAAAAAGTTCAAATTAATCCTTTAGGTTAATTTCTTTTAAAAAGTAGGAGTCTTTTCGGTTTAAAATTATGCTTAAGGTTGACCAAGTCCTTAGGGCTCTACCTTAGGGTTTCAATTGTCTTTAGAGACAAATGCCCTTGATTGTGCATTATTGATACGTTTATTATGACTTCCCGTTAGCTTAGTTAGGAATTAATCTTAATTGTTAAATGCTTCTTTTCCTGGCAATTTAATCAATGTCTTTCTCGATTATTGTTTGTTACTTTAATGATTGTGCACTCACATGATTACCTCACACGTTAGTCGGATAGGTGTAAAATTAATGCAGACTACTTGACAAAAATCATTTTTTTTTCAAAATGAACAATATTAGGTACCAAAATAGCACTAATAGTTTAATTAGTGTAATCAAATCCCTGAACCTAAAATTTCCGGTTGCGTAGAAAGTGAGGTATATTCTCATGCCTCACTTGATTTCTAGCCGACCTCAATAGGTTAGTGGTGACTCATTCTTTAGAAAATTTTCATACTCTCAATTTGAACATCCAATGTCGTGTGGGGTATAGGCTTGGGAGAACTTATATCTGATCATGGGTTGTAGGCCTGTATTTTAGGCAATACCCCTAAACCTATTTTCTTCTCCAAGAGGTAGGTCATAACACATCTGGATTGGAATTTACTTTTCCTTACTCCTAATCTTGTTAGGTTCACACTTTAATTTTTCTAACTCTAAAAATATGAAACTTGAATAGAATATACTAGTTGACATATAAATTCGCTCATATAATATTTTAATATTTTTTAAAAATTTTTGATAACATTTTAATTTCAACGGGTAAAAACAAAAGTACCTTCTACCTATATATTCCATCGGAGGATGATCTTTAGTATGGTCACTATGTTTCTCATCAGCTTAAAAGTCTCTTCTTCCGAAAAGAATATGTACAATTATTACATCATTATTGCTGGGAGTAAACAAAAAAAGAAAAAGAAAGTTGAAACTATTTCTGATTTTGACGTATGATTAGTGGGCAATGCCGATAGAAATGGAATGGGAGAGTACGATATGGTAGAAGGACGAGCGCAAAGTCTCTGAAGCAATGATTCGACGTAGAAGGCTTCTGATATGAGAAGGAAATGACTTGCAAATTGAATGGATCAACCGTATATTGAACTCCTAAGCATAGCCTTGACCCTAAATTTCGATTTACAGATGGCTATTAACCACTAATGATAGAAGTTCTTTGTGGAGTTCTCTATGATACATCGACAGCGATATCGACGGCAAAAGCCGCGAGATACACATCACCCGAGTGGTGAGAGGCGGCAGAGTTGTGAGGGGAGAGAGAGTGAGAGAGCTCAAAAAGCTGTTTTGTGGGTTTTTCTCGTTTTGGCTAGAAATTGGCGCATCAGTGTGTTTCTTTTTACTTGTTTGAGTTTGCTCTTCATGTTATGTTGACATTAGAAGTTTCATGAATGATTGAATGTGGTCGAGCAGCAGCATTAACGCGAGTCACTCGAGAGGGGGGCCAGCTCTCCATAGGTCGGTAGTGAAGGCCATCCGGCAAAGGCGGGTGGAGGATGCCACCCCTCTGAAATAAGAAAATCAACTTTGCTTTCTACATTTCACTATTTCCCTATATTCCATTGAAAGAAGATATTAAGACATAATATCGTTATGTAGCGTGAAGCAAAAACAAAAATGTCTTTCGGAGATTATATTAAATCGATACAAGTTATAAGGAGAGAGAAGCTAATAAATTACTTGAATAGCTTGTTTTGTACATCATGTTAGATGATGAAGTAATATTTGCATCCTGACATATTTTCTTCAAAAAACCGACTCTTCAAAGCAAATTGCATCTATCAAAAGCTTGAATTAAATATTTATCTATTCGTGTACCTTGCATGGTGTTTTATGGATTTTCAGATAAATGGGTATGAGTTTATACCCTCTGATTATAAAAATAAATAAGAGCTTCCACTCTATTTCACCTTTCTACTGCATATTCTCCGATTAATTTTCTAATGAACTTACCACTTTAAGCCTTTCAAAAGCATAAACTTATCTTAACAACAGCTCACATCGTCTTATTTCCAAAGATCTAAAGCTCTAAAAGTAGCATAAAATTCTTTATCATAAGTACAGTAATTCTTGTGGGAATTATTCAAATTCTGTATTACTACAGAATGCAATAGGCTTTCCTTCTTGACTAAGAACCACACCAATTCTCACATTAGAAGCATCACAATCAATTTCAAAGACTTTATTAAAATCTGGAAATGCAAGAATTGGAGCCACAGTTACCTTTCTAGGGAGTTTGAAGCTTCGTTGTGCCTCTTTAGTCCACTTGAAACTTTCTCTCTTCAAGCATTTGGTGATAGGAGAAATGATGATATTGAAATGCTTGATAAAGTGGCGATAAAAAGATGTCAAACCATGGAAACTTCAAATATCATGAATAGAGGTTGGAATGGGTCAACTTATGATCACCTTCACCTTGCTAGAATCCATCTTGATGCCCTCCTTAGAAATAACATAGCCTAGGAAGACAAGGCTATTAGTAAAGAAGTGACACTTCTTTAAGTTGACATATAACTTTTGCTCCCGAAGAACCTCGAAAACTTGGAAAAGATGCTGCAAGTGTTGCTCATGAATAGAGCTACAAACAAGAACGTCATCAAAATAAACAACAAAGCTGCTAATGAATGGTTTGAAGATATGATTCATAAGGCGCATAAATGTACTAGGAGCATTAGAGAGGCTGAAAGGCATGACCATCCACTCATAGAGGCCATCTCTTGTTCTGAAGGCAGTTTTCCATTCATCTTTAGCTCTCATTCGAATTTGATGATATCCACTTCGAAGATCAATCTTAGAAATAATAATAGCACCATGGACTTGTTCAAGAAGATCATCAAATCAAGGAATAGGATAATGGTACTTGATGGTTATCTTGTTTACCACTCGACTATCGATACACATATGCCACGACCCATCCTTCTTTGGCACAAGAAGAGCAGGGATCGCACATGGACTCATGCTTTTTCTCACCATTCATTTAGCCACGAGTTCATCCACTTGTCATTGAAGCTCTTCATGCTTTTTTAGGGCTCATTTGATGTGTTACCTTGTTTGGAATGGTGGCTCCCAAAACAAAATCAATACAATACTGAATTTCTCTTATGGGTGGAAGATCGGGCGGAATCTCTTTCAGAACAACATCCTTAAACTCTTGAAGAAGAGGTTCTACTTGAGAAGGGACATCATGGTGTTCTTCATTCTCTTATAACACCACAAGAGCATACGCCTCTGAGGATTCTTCCAAAGCCTTATCAACTTTAGATTTAGAAAGTAAATTATTTCCTTCCCCATTAGATGGTTTAGGAGTGCTCTTCATTTTAGAAGGACCCAAGGTGATTAACTCCATCTTTCTTAGAAGCATAAGTATTCTTGAACCCATCATGCTTAGTTTTTCTATCCAATTGCCATGGCCTCCCCAAGAAGCAAATGACAAGCATCCATGAGAACAATATCATACCACATTTCATCTTTATATATTTTTCCGATGGAAAATTGAACAAGACATAGCTCATCAACCCTTACCTCATTCCCTTTGTGAAGCCAAGAGAGCTTGTAAGGTTGCGGGTGCTTTTCCGTCTTGAGGTGCAACTTCTCCACCATGCAATTTCCTCCATTGATGATGACATCACACACCTTTCCATGAGAAGTGCATTGAGTACAAAAAATATTATTTCGAAGCCACATACCATCCTCACTAGGAGTAACATTCAAGACGCAATGAAGAATTAGAAACTCAACTTGATCTCCATAGATAACTTCATCTTTCTCCTCGGATGTTTCATTTGTACCAAGGAAATCTTCACATTGCTCTTCCTCAAGTTCTTCTTATACTAGAGAGATGATCTTGTGATTTGGACATTTGGATGCAATATGTCCAAAACTAGACATTTGAAACATCGGATAGAGCTATGGCGCTTGGAACTTGACACTTCATCATTCTTAGGAGTCAACTTTGAAGCGGTCGCCCGAACATAGAAGTAGATGCTCTCTCGCCCTTAGAAAAGTCTTCTTTATTCCGATATTGAGAGGTATGCCCATGAGCCTCTTTAAGTTGTCGATCTACCTTAAGTGCAAGTTGACAAACATCATTATCAGTCCAATAAGGTTGAAGTTGGATAACATTACTGATTTCATATCGAAGTCCACTAGGGTAACGGGCAATAGTTTGCTCCTCTCCTTAAGAAACATCACAAACCATCATGAGGTGATCAAATTCAGCGGTATGTTCTTCCACGGATAGCTCCTTTTGTTTGAAATTGTGGAATTGAAGGAAAGTATCTTGATGATAGTTTGGTAGTAAAAACTTCTTCTTCAATTCTTGCCTCATCTTCTCCCACGTTACGATACGGCTTCTTTCTTCATGAGCTCTTTGTTTCTTCAAGTGCTCCCACCAAATTGAAGCATTCTTTTTAAGTTTGATAGCAACTAGCTTCACCTTTTAATCATTCGAAATGTCTTTGTAGTCAAAGACTCTTTCTACAGCATGCTTCTGATTGCATCTTCCCTCGAATTCAGGAATATCAACCTTTACATAGGAATCTTGCTCAATTCGATGAAACCTTCGATATTGACGTCGAGGAAGTTCTTCCTCACATGAAGCATGACTTCGAGCATCCACAAAGGGGTTGATGTCCTCTTCATCAAAGGGACCATCTTCTGAATCATGACGCGACTCATCACATTCCAGACGTTCGAAATGTTGCAAATGCTCCTACAGTTGCTGCACTTGTCTCCTTAAATCATCCACCTCCATGTCTCATAGGTCTCTTTCCTGAGCTATAGAAGACACAACTTTTGGTCCACATCGATGATGACCAGCCATTGAACCAAAGCTCTGATATCAATTTGATGCTAAAGAAAGTGTAGAGAAGTAGGAGGTAACACAAGTGAGAACTAAATTGGATATATCGCTTGCCACTTGTCGGAATCCACCTAAGAGATAAGAACATAACAAGAAATACTTCTTGTTCTCAAGCCGAGGATTAAATGACTTATCACTCAAAATAAATCTACATTCTTATTTATCATAGCATGTTTATATAGATGAACTTGGAACAACCCTCCAAGTATGAGTAATTAATAAGACTCTTTGGGAAGACAAATGACTCATAAATAAATACTCTAGAAACCTTATACACATTTACTAAACCTTGAAAATATAAGAAATAAATATTAGTGAGTGTAGCTATCCAAGACTTGCTTGATTTGATGAATGTGGACACCCTTCAAAACACGCGATTACGAAAGTATCGGTATGGTTACTGAAGTATTGGTAACTATGCGATCGATAGAACTTTCGTTGAACCGATATTGCCTCCGAATGCTCCGACATCAAACTTTCAGAGATATATGTAGAGAACTCCGTCGAATTGCTCGTCTGAATAATTCCTTCCACAGAAGTGCCAACTTTATATTCAATTTGCTAATCTAGAACCCAGGGCTCTTTTAGAATATTAATTAGAAGACTATAATTCCCTCAATACTGTGCTTTTGGAATTAAATGGTTTAAATGGTAACTCACTTGTTGTATACGTACAAAATTCAGCCATTTACATCAAGAGGGACAAGTTTCATATATCACTTAGGAGTTTTTATGCACGTTTGACTATATATTGAAAATTCGATGCTATTTTCTCTCGTCTTCAAAGAAAATCTTTATAACCAATCCAATCAAGAGCATACGTAAGGCCACGAAAACAGTAGTTTGTGGCCTTTGGTCACATTTTTATGTTGCCTTTAATCTGACCAAAGGCGAGAAATTTCATGTTTTTCGTTGTAGATTCAAAAAGTCCCCTCTTTGATTGGATTAATAGCGAGTGGCTTAAGTTTTATTTAAGGTGAACAAACTTCATTTTTATCTCCTAAGGGTGTGGTAAAAGGTGACAAACTGGTTCACCCTAAGGTGACAAAATCCAATATAGAGTATTATTTCTAGTGCCACCGGATAGGATTCATTAGCTAATGTTTCCAAATTTAATGTTTTTTCGTTGGAAACATATAAACCAATACCCATAATATAAAAATGGAACCTCCCTCAGTGAAGTAAATTGAAATTTGTCAGCTTTGGTTCATTATGTCGCCTTAACCTATTTTTCTTATAGCGCCTCTAGGCTTCACATTTTAATAGGCTGTTTAGATTCTTATAATATAATATATGCATGGAGTAGCCTGTTTTGTTTTTAAGTTTGAAATTAATTTGATTTTCATTTTCTTTGAATTTTTAGATGTTGTGGGTGTACACTTTGGTTTTTTCCCTCGAAATCAATGCTCCTTCAAGGCCACTTTAGTGGGTTTAATCTCATGAATTTACATAAAAAAATCTCATGAATTTACAAAAAATGAAGAGAGAAAATGAAAGAAGAGAAACCAGTTCGATTTCTATTTCAAACTGAACTAAGCCCAAAAATATGGTTCAATTCAGTTCTTAACCACAACAACGTTTGATTTGGTTTCATTTTCCTTTAAATTGTATTTATTCGATGTGATTTGGTTTGACGTCAAAAACCTAAACAAATCATGCCATGCTTATCCCTACACTTTACTATTTTCATGGGGCTTATAAAGTGTGACATCCCGATTTTCCGATTCTATTTTCAATAAATTGAGACGGGCATTTCGTTGGCACGCATATAGTTCTTTTCCTTGAGTTGGCCACTCATGTGGAAACTAGTCTATCGAGTGAAGCTGTTAAGAGTTTCCAATGCATCAGACTCGAGAATTTGACCAGGAAGCGACCTTTCGACCGAGCTAGTTTGCAAGGGTCATTACGGCACAATTAAAATCGATTAAAGATCGGAGATAGGTCGACTCGACAGAGGCATGTGATCAGGTGTGGGTGATTCCACCAGATCGCACAATTCATGTCGATCGGCACTGGACCGACTTTTCTATCAATTGGGTACCCTGTGTTCGTATTTGAAACCTTGAGATTACCCCGACAACCGAAAGTCGCCAATGTTTCAAAGATGTACATTGTGGCTTGAGATGATCAACCATAGGTCAAATGCATAAAAATCTCTAAAGGCTACCCGGTAGGTTGGACCGCGCTGGTATCGTGCCAAAGTGAAATTAACCGCGGAATTGAGATCGAATTCAGAAATTGGAAGTCTGGGTGTGTCACAAATCATTTCAGGATCATTGAATCATCTTTGGAAGATTTTTCATGCAATCAGAGTTTTTCAGCAATTAAATCAGAGAATGGTTATTTTGGCTTGAGAAATTAGTAGGCCCGCCTTTGGTCTTGCTTTTGGGACTTAAGTTGGTTCTATAGACAAGTGAAGATGTGAATTGAAGTGTGGTGACATCGGACTAATTTTGTGGACTTCAATTTGATTCAATTGGAAGAGAATTGATGAAAATTGAAGAAATTGGATGTACAAAAATTGGACCCCGGCGGAAAATGGAATTGAACCCATTGGAATAAGGTTGTGGGAGTTTTGAGTGAGTGGAGTATGACATCATCCATGAGGTCATGGTGGGCCATTTTTGTGGGATTAAAGAAAAAGGAAAAGAAAAGGGAATGGTCCCATCTCTCTCTCTCCCCCTTCTCTCTCCTTCCTCTCTCCCTTCCGTTGGTTTCTCCTCCATCTTCTTTGTGCGAAAGACCAGAAAATTTGCAGAGGAAGAAGCCGAAGCAGTCCCTCGTCGTCCGCCTCCTTCGCCGCTCATCGCTCGCCGCCGGTGCCGTCGTTGTCGCCGCCGTTCGCGCGCGCAGCCGCGTGTCCGCTCACCGTCGCCCTCTCTCCTCCATCTCGGGTTCTTGCTCGAAGACCCATCAGATTTGAGCTTGTCGAAGAAGCTGCAGCCATGGCCGTCGCTCGTCGCCCGTTCGCCGGAGCTCGCCGTCGCTGCCCGTCCGCCCGCGCTCGCCCGCGCTTGGCCGACGCCCAGCCATCTCGGTGGGCCTCTGCTCGTGCGTCCCGAGGGCTGTTCGGCCAGCTCAGGCCGCGATTCAGTCACCTCCGGCCACCGTGAGTCCCGCCGGAGCCACCGCCTCGCCCACCAAGCTGTAGCCGCCGCTTCTCTGCCGTTCCTCCGCCCATTCCGGCGCCGGATCCGCCTCCTCCAGCCCCAAATCAGTGACTAGAAAAATGGGTATGGAAGCCCATGTTTGGCTCGTTTTGGCCGGCTTCCCGAGCCCGGATGCTCGGCCCACCTTGAGGAAAGTTGATCCTCGCATCGCCCTCGTCGTTTTGGTCCGCTCGGCTCGCTAATCCGGTGAGTTTAGCTCACTAAACCTCGCTTAGAGGGTTAATTATGCTTTAGGTGTGTTTAGCTTAAGTTAATTAAGCTTAGGTGGTTAGTTGAGTTTATTTAATTGTGAATTAGATTAAGAGGTTAGATTAACTTAAAGTATGTTTGGTTAAGGTTAAATTGATGTTTATATTAGTATAATGGTGATTTGACATAAATGAATTACTTTTGGGATTAAATAAATATTTCGAAATTGTTTAATAATTTAATAATATTTTATTATTCGAAATGATTAAAATATTATTATTTAATTATTTTCGGAATAAATTTAATTATTTATTAAATTCCGAAAATTTTGTCGACCCTAAATTCTCAAATTTCGCATCGTCGCTCTTTGTGTAGTCGATTTTGAAATTGACGTTTGGATATTATAAATTGAGTGTGGATCGTGAAATACATGGATATTATTATTTAATTAATTTTCGGAGTTAAATTTAATTATTTAATAAATTCTGAAAATTATTTTGGAACCTTATTCTCCCATAATTTCGTGCCGATCGCTCTTTGTGTATTTAGAATTTGAATTTGATGACCGATTGTGGCAAATTGAGTGTGATTGTGATAAATAGGGATTCTTTATAAAATCCTAAGTGTAGAAATTGATGGGAGATTGGCCGTGATTGACCACCTATTAGAGGTCGTGCCCAGTGAGGCCGTGATGTACCACCTAGGAGAGGTCGTGCCCAGTGAGGCCGTGATTGACCATCTATTAGAGGTCGTGCCCAGTGAGGCCGTGATGGACCACCTATTAGAGGTTGTGCCCAGTGAGGCCGTGATGGACCACCTATGAGAGGTCGTGCCTAATAGGGCCGTGATGAACCACCTATGAGAGGTCGTGCCCAGTGAGGCCGTGATGTACCACCTAGGAGAGGTCGTGCCCAGTGAGGCCGTGATTGACCACCTATTAGAGGTCGTGCCCAGTGAGGCCGTGATGAACCACCTAATTAAAGGTCGTGCCGAGTGGGGCAGTGATTGCCACTGTTTGTTAAACCTTCCTGTAGGGCCGTGATTGAGAGCAATGATTGATTTGCTAGAATGACATATAATCGGCCGAGTCGATTGATCGCTGAGACGATCCAAGTAGTTGAATTGTTCCGATGATTTGATTGTGCCGCAGTTGTTTGGTTATCATAATTGCACGTGGTTGAATTATATAAATTGTGCTAACCTGCAGATGAAGGCTAATGCGAGGTAAGTCTTCTGTGTGATGTGGCTAGGCCACTCGGGCGTATTTTCTTTCTAATAGGGGTTTAGGGGTTGAACTTGCTGAGACATTTTCTCATCCCGGTTGTGGGATTAAAATTTCAGGTCCCCGGTGGACGGAGTGGCCGATATCTTTGGTTGGCCTTGAGGGGTTGCGAGGGTGAAGTCATAAGGATTGGAGAGCATGCCCGACTTGTAGGTCGTCGGACGCTTCATTTTTAAGAGCCGCCTTTCGTAGACTTTTGGTTATAGGCCTTCGTCCGTAACTCCGTTGGTTTATGTAAGTGATTGGTTGTGAAATTATTTCCTACTTTTCTATCCCGTATTTTATTGTCGGGGTTTTATAATACGTTCGCTTGCGCAATAATAAAAGAAATTGGGTCGGCGACTTAACCTGGGACGTCGCATTTGAATGACCATGGTAATTTGTTGACGCGCTCGAGGTTTGGGGCGTGACATCCCCGTTTAAGTGGTATCAGAGCATGGTCTGTGTATGGAGTGATAAGGTGCGATGAGTCATGGGATAGTTAGTAGGAAAGGCTTTTAATATGCTGATGCATGTGGTTGATAGCTGCTTGGTAGCTTGTTTGTGGGGTCACTCAAATTCTAACCTGATGTTGGAATCGGAAAGCAGGTGTCTATAAAGAGCCTGTAGGATGAGTGACCAGGAGTGGAGAACTCCTTGGAAGAGGACGATAGGACCTATACCTCAGGGTAGGATGCTGATAAGAGTTGGTATCCGAGGTAAAGCGTAGGCTTAGACCAGCGCGAGTGTGAGAGTACCGCTATAGGCTGGTACTTAGAGTGTAGTAGCACCGAGTGATCCTAGGTTTGATGGGATCATTCAGGCAATAGTGTTCCTTGGAAGCTTGTTGGGTTAGTAAGTTCAGGATCGAGCCGCCGTTGTTGCCGTTGTTTCTACTGCTGCCAGTGTTGTGACCGCTGTTGTTCTGCGCGCCCGTTGAGGCCTAATCTGGAGTTGTAATCGAGGATCAAGTCTCTGTATCTGAGTCAAGGTTCAGTTTAGACAGAGATGAAAATCGGTTGGGGAGAAAGGCCGATGTCAGAAGAAAGATGCCCTGTTTCACCCAACTGGAAGAGTAGAATTGGAAAGTCAGTGCTCAACTCGATCGATGTGTGTTGTGTCTGTAAGAAAAGACATGGATCTGTTTCGTGCTGTAAGAGGGAAATGACTTGTTACAAGTGTCGCCAGTAAAGCCATTTGATCAAAGATGGCTCGTATAGATGGATGGAACTATAGCTGTCTCTGCCCCGCCGTTGATGAGACAGAATAGAGGAAACATGCTTCGGGACATTTAATGGGGTACTTGGAACAGACCCCGCAAAGAAGGGTGCATGATATTCCTTGATAAGAGGTAAATGACTCCCTGATTGTGTGCCGAGTCAGTGGAAAGGAGGCATGAGTCAGCCTAGTGTCAGAGTAAAAAGGGAGCATGAGAGCTGTCTGCGAAAGTTCAGGTGAGCGTAAGCACTGTTACTGCAGATTGGACACCGCTAGGACGGCTAGAGGAGCATGAAGGGATTGACCATGCATCAATCAGAAGAAGAATGTTTTTGAGATGTTGTTATCAGAGTAGTACAGCAGAATTTTCAGTGAAGGTTATAGGATTTTCGTTGTGGTAATAAAGTGATAGAAAGATGAGTCTCTAACTATAGTTGTACTTGAAGGGTTGCTTAAGTATGACTTGGAAGTCATTTATGAAAGGGTTTGGCTCAAGGAGCTTTCTATTGTTTTGAATCGTAGTAGTAACATAATTCAGTTTGTTCAGTTAGCGTGTGAAAGTTTTGAATCACTGAAAGTTGAAGAGGAACTTCAATCCTCGTTATTCGTCACTGAAGATGACTTAGTTCTAGTTGTTGGTTACCGAATCTACTTGGTAACTATAATGGATAATGGATGTGTCAGTTGAGGAGCCGAATATGGAAAACTTAATCGTGGTACATACGTCTTCTAAGGTATTTTCTGAAGAATTGTCAGGTTTGCTGTCAGAAAGAGACATAGAGTTCGTGATTGAATTAGCACCCGGAACAAAGCCAGTCCTTAAGGCTCCTTACCGGATGGTGTTACCTGAGTTAAAAGAACTAAAGGTGTAAATGCAGGAAGTGTTGGATAGGAGATTCATACTTTCCAGTGTATCACCTTGGGAGCACCCGTTCTATTCGTGAGGAAGAAAGTTGGTTCATTGTGCTTGTACATCGATATTTCTTAAGATCGACCGGAGGTCGTGGGTATCATTAGTTGAGAATCAGGAAGAAAGACATACCGAAGTTAGCATCTCGCACTCAATACGGCGGTTATGAGTTCATTGTAATACCGTGTGGTTTGATGGACACCTTAGTTGGTTGTTTGGGTCTAATGAGTAGAATGTTTAAGGGTACTTGAATCAGTTGTGATCATGCTCAGTAAAGTTATCCTGGTGTGTTCAAAGAGTGCCGAGGGGCACAAGAGACATTCGAGGATGGTACTTTAGACCTTGAGTACTTTTGGATTTTACAATAAGCTTAGCAAATGTGAGTTTTGGGATGACTCGTGTTGCGTTCCTAGGTCACGTGATTTCAGGGAGAAGGAATCTCCGTAGACCCCGCCCAAGATTGAAGTAGTGAACAGGTTGGCCAATATATTGACTACAAAGTGACGAGAGATTAGAAGTTCTGGGGATTAGCAGGATATTACATAAGTTTTATGGAAGGGTTTTCAGCGTCAGCGTTGCAGTTGATTCGACTACTGAGGAAGTAAGAAAAGTTTGTGTGGACATATGAGTGCGAGCGTAGTTTTCAAGAGCTTAAGAAGAAGCTGACTACCGCACCTGTGCTGACCGTTCCATCTAGCCCTGAAAGTTATGAGATCTATAGAGATGCGTCGTTTAAAGGATGGGGTTGCGTGTTGATACAACATGATAGGGTTGTTGCATACGCGTCCCGTCAGTTGAGACCTCAAGAGTTGAGTATGAGACAGCTTCGCCGGATGGAACTCCTTAAGGATTATGACTAGGATATTTGATATCACTCTGGAAAGGTGAGCAAAGTTGCAGATGTACTGAGTCGAGAGTCCTTAGTTGCACAGTTGGTACTTAAGGATTGGATCTTATTTAAGTTCGAAATTCGATTTTCAAATTTAAGGTAAGCCACCTTTGAATCTTAAGACTACCCTCGAATTGAGCCGAAAGTTCAGATCGAATCAAATCGCTTCAAAGGGATAGATTCAGAAATTCAGAAGATTCTATAAGAGAATGTAGATGAGAGAGGTTGATTTTCAGATTTTTGATAACAGAACGCTAAGGTTCTGAGGACGATTGTATGT
Source organism: Eucalyptus grandis (assembly GCF_016545825.1). Classification (NCBI taxonomy): domain Eukaryota; kingdom Viridiplantae; phylum Streptophyta; class Magnoliopsida; order Myrtales; family Myrtaceae; genus Eucalyptus; species Eucalyptus grandis. The sequence continues at coordinate 54,796,641 of NC_052616.1, read as the reverse complement.
AATTGTTGATACAGAGGTTAAAGAAGAGATCTTATGGGAAGCTCATCATAGCAACTTCAGCGTTGCCCAAAAAGTACGAAAATGAGTCAGAATCTATATCATCGGGATTGGTAGATCGGTATGAAGATGGATATCACCGATCAAGTTGTAAGTGTCGGATGCGCCAGTAAGTGAGAATTTGGTAATGTAAGCTAGGAAAGCTTTTTCAAGTACTGGAGAGAGTCCTGTGTGGGAATGGAAGTATAGCATGATGGAATGTTATGACAGGTTATTAAGGAGTCGGGAAGAGTATCGATTCCTTTTGGGGTTGTGGTCGACGAGGAACGAGTCAACTCACCTAAGTACAGCACGAAAAATCTCGATTAGAGTAAGTATACCGAAGTGTGGGTATATCATATAAATCATCTGCATGAAGTGCCGGGGATGAATTGTATTTCAAATCTAGATCAGATGTTCCAAGTTGGCAGAGCTTTCAGATGGTTCTTTCTTAAGCAGTGTATAGCAGAGAGTGTGGAATTTCGATTGCTGAGATGAAGTTGGGGAAAGAAAGATCGCAGCCGGGAGTGGCCGCACAGTCGGTGATTGCAATTGCCGAGATCGGTGTGAGAGTTATATCGATCTTAACTAGAGGTTCCTAGTTTCAGCAGATCGCCCGATAGTTTCTCTTTAATTAGTGTAGAGTAGAGTGTACGGGACTTAAGTCGGTTGAGATGAGATCGAGATCGAAAATCGCAGTCCGAGTTGGTTTAGAAATCGGTGATTCGGTTGCAATTATCGAGACAGCTTAGAGACTCGCTCGAATCGCTAGTTTAGCTTCGTAGATTTTGTGTTGAAGACCTTTGGAATTTTAAGTGGGTAAGTGTTTACTATTTTGGATCCGAAGTGGTTTGGGCAAGATAGCAATGATCTAGCAAAGATTGTTACAAAAGGAGCAACTCCGAGAAAGAGAAGATTATATGAGACGATTGTACATCCACCTTTTTTTTTTTGTTTAAGGATTGGTAAAGGTTTAAATTTCGAGGACGAAATTTTTATAAGAGGGGAAGAGTTGTGACATCCCGATTTTCCGATTCTATTTTCAATAAATTGAGACGAGCATTTCGTTGGCACGCATATAGTTCTTTTCCTTGAGTTCGCCACTCATGTGGAAACTAGTCTATCGGGTGAAGCCGTTAAGAGTTTCTAATGCATCGACTCGAGAATTTGACCGGAAGCGACCTTTCAACCGAGCTAGTTTGCAAGGGTCATTACGACACAATTAAAATCGATTAAAGATCGGAGATAGGTTATTTTGGCTTGAGAAATTAGTAGGCCCGCCTTTGGTCTTGCTTTTGGGACTTAAGTTGGTTCTATAGACAAGTGAAGATGTGAATTGAAGTGTGGTGACATCGGACTAATTTTGTGGACTTCAATTTGATTCAATTGGAAGAGAATTGATGAAAATTGAAGAAATTGGATGTACAAAAATTGGACCCCGGCGGAAAATGGAATTGAACCCATTGGAATAAGGTTGTGGGAGTTTTGAGTGAGTGGAGTATGACATCATCCATGAGGTCATGGTGGGCCATTTTTTGTGGGATTAAAGAAAAAGGAAAAGAAAAGGAATGGTCCCATCTCTCTCTCTCCCCCTCTCTCTCCTTCCTCTCTCCCTTCCGTTGGTTTCTCCTCCATCATCTTTGTGCGAAAGACCAGAAAATTTGCAGAGGAAGAAGCCGAAGCAGTCCTCGTCGTCCGCCTCCTTCGCCGCTCATCGCTCGCCGCCGGTGCCGTCGTTGTCGCCGCCGTTCGCGCGCGCAGCCGCGTGTCCGCTCACCGTCGCCCTCTCTCCTCCATCTCGGGTTCTTGCTCGAAGACCCATCAGATTTGAGCTTGTCGAAGAAGCTGCAGCCATGGCCGTCGCTCGTCGCCCGTTCGCCGGAGCTCGCCGTCGCTGCCCGTCCGCCCGCGCTCGCCCGCGCTTGGCCGACGCCCAGCCATCTCGGTGGGCCTCTGCTCGTGCGTCCCGAGGGCTGTTCGGCCAGCTCAGGCCGCGATTCAGTCACCTCCGGCCACCGTGAGTCCCGCCGGAGCCACCGCCTCGCCCACCAAGCTGTAGCCGCCGCTTCTCTGCCGTTCCTCCGCCCATTCCGGCGCGGATCCGCCTCCTCCAGCCCCAAATCGGTGACTAGAAAATGGGTATGGAAGCCCATGTTTGGCCCGTTTTGGCCGGCTTCCCGAGCCCGGATGCTCGGCCCACCTTGAGGAAAGTTGATCCTCGCATCGCCCTCGTCGTTTTGGTCCGCTCGGCTCGCTAATCCGGTGAGTTTAGCTCACTAAACCTCGCTTAGAGGGTTAATTATGCTTTAGGTGTGTTTAGCTTAAGTTAATTAAGCTTAGGTGGTTAGTTGAGTTTATTTAATTGTGAATTAGATTAAGAGGTTAGATTAACTTAAAGTATGTTTGGTTAAGGTTAAATTGATGTTTATATTAGTATAATGGTGATTTGACATAAATGAATTACTTTTGGGATTAAATAAATATTTCGAAATTGTTTAATAATTTAATAATATTTTATTATTCGAAATGATTAAAATATTATTATTTAATTATTTTCGGAATAAATTTAATTATTTATTAAATTCCGAAAATTTTGTCGACCCTAAATTCTCGAATTTCGTACCGATGCGCCGTGTAGTCGATTTTGAAATTGACGTTTGGATATTATAAATTGAGTGTGGATCGTGAAATACATGGATATTATTATTTAATTAATTTTCGGAGTTAAATTTAATTATTTAATAAATTCTGAAAATTATTTTGGAACCTTATTCTCCCATAATTTCGTGCCGATCGCTGTGTATTTAGAATTTGAATTTGATGACTGATTGTGGCAAATGGAGTGTGATTGTGATAAATAGGGATTCTTTATAAAATCCTAAGTGTAGAAATTGATGGAAGATTGGCTGTGATTGACCACCTATTAGAGGTCGTGCCCAGTGAGGCCGTGATGTACCACCTAGGAGAGGTCGTGCCCAGTGAGGCCGTGATTGACCATCTATTAGAGGTCGTGCCCAAAGTGAGGCCGTGATGGACCACCTATTAGAGGTTGTGCCCAAGTGGCCGTGATGGACCACCTATGAGAGGTCGTGCCTAATAGGGCCGTGATGAACCACCTATGAGAGGTCGTGCCCAGTGAGGCCGTGATGTACCACCTAGGAGAGGTCGTGCCCAGTGAGGCCGTGATTGACCACCTATTAGAGGTCGTGCCCAAGAGGCCGTGATGAACCACCTAATTAAAGGTCGTGCCGAGTGGGGCAAAGTGATTGCCACCGTTTGTTAAACCTTCCCGTAGGGCCGTGATTGAGAGCAATGATTGATTTGCTAGAATGACATATAATCGGCCGAGTCGATTGATCGCTGAGACGATCCAAGTAGTTGAATTGTTCCGATGATTTGATTGTGCCGCAGTTGTTTGGTTATCATAATTGCACGTGGTTGAATTATATAAATTGTGCTAACCTCGCGATGAAGGCTAATGCGAGGTAAGTCTTCGTGTGATGTGGTTAGGCCACTCGGGCGTATTTTCTTTCTAATAGGGGTTTAGGGGTTGAACTTGCTGAGACATTTTCTCATCCCGGTTGTGGGATTAAAATTTCAGGTCCCCGGTGGACGGAGTGGCCAGATATCTTTGGTTGGCCTTGAGGGGTTGCAGAGGTGAAGTCATAAGGATTGGAGAGCATGCCCGACTTGTAGGTCGTCGGACAGTTCATTTTTAAGAGCCAGTCTTTCGTAGACTTTTGGTTATAGGCCTTCGTCTGTAACTCCGTTGGTTTATGTAAGTGATTGGTTGTGAAATTATTTCCTACTTTTCTATCCCGTATTTTATTGTCAGGGGTTTTATAATACGTTCCGCTTGCGCAATAATAAAAGAAATTGGGTCGGCGACTTAACCTGGGACGTCGCATTTGAATGACCATGGTAATTTGTTGACGCGCTCGAGGTTTGGGGCGTGACATCCCCGTTTAAGTGGTATCGAGCATGGTCTCGTGTATGGAGTGATAAGGTGCGATGAGTCATGGGATAGTTAGTAGGAAAGGCTTTTAATATGCCGATGCATGTGGTTGATAGCTGCTTGGTAGCTTGTTTGTGGGGTCACTCAAATTCTAACCCGATGTTGGAATCGGAAAGGTGTGTCTATAAAGAGCCCGTAGGATGAGTGACCGGGAGTGGAGAACTCCTTGGAAGAGGACGATAGGACCTATACCTCGGGGTAGGATGCTGATAAGAGTTGGTATCCGAGGTAAAGCGTAGGCTTAGACCAGGCGCGAGTGTGAGAGTACCGCTATAGGCTGGTACTTAGAGTGTAGTAGCACCGAGTGATCCTAGGTTTGATGGGATCATTCAGGCAATAGTGTTCCTTGGAAGCTTGTTGGGTTAGTAAGTTCAGGATCGAGCCGCCGTTGTTGCCGTTGTTTCTACCGCTGCCAGTGTTGTGACCGCTGTTGTTACTGCCGCGCCTGTTGAGGCCTAATCTGGAGTTGTAATCGAGGATCAAGTCTCTGTATCTGAGTCAAGGTTCAGTTTAGACAGAGATGAAAATCGGTTGGGGAGAAAGGCCGATGTCAGAAGAAAGATGCCCCGTTTCACCCAACCGGAAGAGTAGAATTGGAAAGTCGTGCTCAACTCGATCGATGTGTGTTGTGTCCGTAAGAAAAGACATGGATCTGTTTCGTCTTTGTAAGAGGGAAATGACTTGTTACAAGTGTCGCCGAAAGCCATTTGATCAAAGATGGCTCGTATAGATGGATGGAACTATAGCTGTCTCTGCCCCGCCGTTGATGAGACAGAATAGAGGAAACATGCTTCGGGACATTTAATGGGGTACTTGGAACAGACCCCAGTGCAAAGAAGGGTGCATGATATTCCTTGATAAGAGGTAAATGACTCCCTGATTGTGTGCCGAGTCAGTGGAAAGGAGGCATGAGTCAGCCTAGTGTCAGAGTAAAAAGGGAGCATGAGAGCTGTCTGCGAAAGTTCAGGTGAGCGTAAGCACCGTTATTCTTGCAGATTGGACACCGCTAGGACGGCTAGAGGAGCATGAAGGGATTGACCATGCATCAATCGAAGAAGAATGTTTTTGAGATGTTGTTATCAGAGTAGTACAGCAGAATTTTCAGTGAAGGTTATAGGATTTTCGTTGTGGTAATAAAGTGATAGAAAGATGAGTCTCTAACTATAGTTGTACTTGAAGGGTTGCTTAAGTATGACTTGGAAGTCATTTATGAAAGGGTTTGGCTCAAGGAGCTTTCTATTGTTTTGAATCGTAGTAGTAACATAATTCGCCTTTGTTCGCTTAGCGTGTGAAAGTTTTGAATCACTGAAAGTTGAAGAGGAACTTCAATCCTCGTTATTCGTCACTGAAGATGACTTAGTTCTAGTTGTTGGTTACCGAATCTACTTGGTAACTATAATGGATAATGGATGTGTCAGTTGAGGAGCCGAATATGGAAAACTTAATCGTGGTACATACGTCTTCTAAGGTATTTTCTCAAGAATTGTCGGTTTGTTTGTCGAAAGAGACATAGAGTTCGTGATTGAATTAGCACCCGGAACAAAGCCAGTCCTTAAGGCTCCTTACCGGATGGTGTTACCTGAGTTAAAAGAACTAAAGGTGTAAATGCAGGAAGTGTTGGATAGGAGATTCATACTTTCCAGTGTATCACCTTGGGGAGCACCTGTTCTATTCGTGAGGAAGAAAGTTGGTTCATTGTGCTTGTACATCGATATTTCTTAAGATCGACTGGAGGTCAGGGTATCATTAGTTGAGAATCAGGAAGAAAGACATACCGAAGTTAGCATCTCGCACTCAATACGGCGGTTATGAGTTCATTGTAATACCGTGTGGTTTGATGGACACCTTAGTTGGTTGTTTGGGTCTAATGAGTAGAATGTTTAAGGGTACTTGAATCGGTTGTGATCATGCTCGCAAAGTTATCCCGGTGTGTTCAAAGAGTGCCGAGGGGCACAAGAGACATTCGAGGATGGTACTTTAGACCTTGAGTACTTTTGGATTTTACAATAAGCTTAGCAAATGTGAGTTTTGGGATGACTCGTGTTGCGTTCCTAGGTCACGTGATTTCAGGAGAAGGAATCTCCGTAGACCCCGCCCAAGATTGAAGTAGTGAACAGTTGGCCAATATTGACTACAGTGACAGAGATTAGAAGTTCTGGGGATTAGCAGATATTACATAAGTTTTATGGAAGGGTTTTCAACGTCAGCGTTGCAGTTGATTCGACTATTGAGGAAGTAAGAAAAGTTTGTGTGGACATATGAGTGCGAGCGTAGTTTTCAAGAGCTTAAGAAGAAGCCGACTACCGCACCCGTGCCGACCGTTCCATCTAGCCCCGAAAGTTATGAGATCTATAGAGATGCGTCGTTTAAAGGATGGGGTTGCGTGTTGATACAACATGATAGGGTTGTTGCATACGCGTCCCGTCAGTTGAGACCTCAAGAGTTGAGTATGAGACAGCTTCGCTGGATGGAACTCCTTAAGGATTATGACTAGGATATTTGATATCACTCTGGAAAGGTGAGCAAAGTTGCAGATGTACTGAGTCGAGAGTCCTTAGTTGCACAGTTGGTACTTAAGGATTGGATCTTATTTAAGTTCGAAATTCGATTTTCAAATTTAAGGTAAGCCACCTTGAATCTTAAGACTACCCTCGAATTGAGCCGAAAGTTCGATCAGAATCAAATCGCTTCTGGATAGATTCAGAAATTCAGAAGATTCTATAAGAGAATGTAGATGAGAGAGGTTGATTTTCAGATTTTTGATAACAGAACGCTAAGGTTCTGAGGACGATTGTATGTAATTGTTGATACAGAGGTTAAAGAAGAGATCTTATGGGAAGCTCATCATAGCAACTTCAGCGTTGCCCAAAAAGTACGAAAATGAGTCAGAATCTATATCATCGGGATTGGTAGATCGGTATGAAGATGGATATCACCGATCAAGTTGTAAGTGTCGGATGCGCCAAAGAAGTGAGAATTTGGTAATGTAAGCTAGGAAAGCTTTTTCAAGTACTGGAGAGAGTCCTGTGTGGGAATGGAAGTATAGCATGATGGAATGTTATGACAGGTTATTAAGGAGTCGGGAAGAGTATCGATTCCTTTTGGGGTTGTGGTCGACAGAGGAACAGAGTCAACTCACCTAAGTACAAAGACGAAAAAATCTCGATTAGAGTAAGTATACCGAAGTGTGGGTATATCATATAAATCATCTGCATGAAGTGCCGGGGATGAATTGTATTTCAAATCTAGATCAGATGTTCCAAGTTGGCAGAGCTTTCAGATGGTTCTTTCTTAAGCAAAGGTATAGCGAGAGTGTGGAATTTCGATTGCCGAGATGAAGTTGGGGAAAGAAAGATCGCAGCCGTGGCCGCACAAGAGTCGCTGATTGCAATTGCCGAGATCAGTGTGAGAGTTATATCAGATCTTAACTAGAGGTTCCTAGTTTCAGCAGATCAGTCAGATAGTTTCTCTTTAATTAGTGTAGAGTAGAGTGTACAGGACTTAAGTCGGTTGAGATGAGATCAGAGATCAGAAAATCGCAGGTCCAGAGTTGGTTTAGAAATCAGTGATTCAGCTTGTGCAATTATCGAGACAGCTTTAGAGATCGCCGAATCGCTAGTTTAGCTTCGTAGATTTTGTGTTGAAGACCTTTGGAATTTTAAGTGGGTAAGTGTTTACTATTTTGGATCCGAAGTGGTTTGGGCAAGATAGCAATGATCTAGCAAAGATTGTTACAAAAGGAGCAACCTGAGAAAGAGAAGATTATATGAGACGATTGTACCTCCACCTTTTTTTGTTTAAGAATTGCTAAAGGTTTAAATTTCGAGGACGAAATTTTTATAAGAGGGGAAGAGTTGTGACATCCCGATTTTCCGATTCTATTTTCAATAAATTGAGACGAGCATTTCGTTGGCACGCATATAGTTCTTTTCCTTGAGTTGGCCACTCATGTGGAAACTAGTCTATCGGGTGAAGTCGTTAAGAGTTTCTAATGCATCGTACTCGAGAATTTGACCAGTTTCACCTTTCAACCGAGCTAGTTTGCAAGGGTCATTACGACACAATTAAAATCGATTAAAGATCGGAGATAGGTTATTTTGGCTTGAGAAATTAGTAGGCCCGCCTTTGGTCTTGCTTTTGGGACTTAAGTTGGTTCTATAGACAAGTGAAGATGTGAATTGAAGTGTGGTGACATCGGACTAATTTTGTGGACTTCAATTTGATTCAATTGGAAGAGAATTGATGAAAATTGAAGAAATTGGATGTACAAAATTGGACCCCGGCGGAAAATGGAATTGAACCCATTGGAATAAGGTTGTGGGAGTTTTGAGTGAGTGGAGTATGACATCATCCATGAGGTCATGGTGGGCCATTTTTGTGGGATTAAAGAAAAAGGAAAAGAAAAGGGAATGGTCCCATCTCTCTCTCTCCCCCTTCTCTCTCCTTCCTCTCTCCCTTCCGTTGGTTTCTCCTCCATCTTCTTTGTGCGAAAGACCAGAAAATTTGCAGAGGAAGAAGCCGAAGCAGTCCTCGTCGTCCGCCTCCTTCGCCGCTCATCGCTCGCCGCCGGTGCCGTCGTTGTCGCCGCCGTTCGCGCGCGCAGCCGCGTGTCCGCTCACCGTCGCCCTCTCTCCTCCATCTCGGGTTCTTGCTCGAAGACCCATTAGATTTGAGCTTGTCGAAGAAGCTGCAGCCATGGCCGTCGCTCGTCGCCCGTTCGCCGGAGCTCGCCGCCGCCCGTCCGCCCGCGCCGCCCGCGCTTGGCCGACGCCCGCCATCTCGGTGGGCCTCGCTCGTGCGTCCCGAGGGCTGTTCGGCCAGCTCGGCCGCGATCGCCACCTCCGGCCACCGTGAGTCCCGCCGAGCCACCGCCGCCCACCAAGCCGTAGCCGCCGCTTCTCTCGCCGTTCCTCCGCCCATTCCGGCGCCGGATCCGCCTCCTCCAGCCCCAAATCAGTGACTAGAAAAATGGGTATGGAAGCCCATGTTTGGCCCGTTTTGGCCGGCTTCCCGAGCCCGGATGCTCGGCCCACCTTGAGGAAAGTTGATCCTCGCATCGCCCTCGTCGTTTTGGTCCGCTCGGCTCGCTAATCCGGTGAGTTTAGCTCACTAAACCTCGCTTAGAGGGTTAATTATGCTTTAGGTGTGTTTAGCTTAAGTTAATTAAGCTTAGGTGGTTAGTTGAGTTTATTTAATTGTGAATTAGATTAAGAGGTTAGATTAACTTAAAGTATGTTTGGTTAAGGTTAAATTGATGTTTATATTAGTATAATGGTGATTTGACATAAATGAATTACTTTTGGGATTAAATAAATATTTCGAAATTGTTTAATAATTTAATAATATTTTATTATTCGAAATGATTAAAATATTATTATTTAATTATTTTCGGAATAAATTTAATTATTTATTAAATTCGAAAATTTTGTCGACCCTAAATTCTCGAATTTCGTACCGGTCGCCGCTTGTGTAGTCAGATTTTGAAATTGACGTTTGGATATTATAAATTGAGTGTGGATCGTGAAATACATGGATATTATTATTTAATTAATTTTCGGAGTTAAATTTAATTATTTAATAAATTCTGAAAATTATTTTGGAACCTTATTCTCCCATAATTTCGTGCTGATCGCTGCTGTGTATTTAGAATTTGAATTTGATGACTGATTGTGGCAAATGGAGTGTGATTGTGATAAATAGGGATTCTTTATAAAATCCTAAGTGTAGAAATTGATGGAAGATTGGCTGTGATTGACCACCTATTAGAGGTCGTGCCCAGGAGGCCGTGATGTACCACCTAGGAGAGGTCGTGCCCGGTGAGGCCGTGATTGACCATCTATTAGAGGTCGTGCCCAAGTGAGGCCGTGATGGACCACCTATTAGAGGTCGTGCCGGTGAGGCCGTGATGGACCACCTATGAGAGGTCGTGCCTAATAGGGCCGTGATGAACCACCTATGAGAGGTCGTGCCCAAAGGAGGCCGTGATGTACCACCTAGGAGAGGTCGTGCCCAAGTGAGGCCGTGATTGACCACCTATTAGAGGTCGTGCCCGGAGGCCGTGATGAACCACCTAATTAAAGGTCGTGCCGAGTGGGGCAAAGATTGCCACCGTTTGTTAAACCTTCCCGTAGGGCCGTGATTGAGAGCAATGATTGATTTGCTAGAATGACATATAATCGGCCGAGTCGATTGATCGCTGAGACGATCCAAGTAGTTGAATTGTTCCGATGATTTGATTGTGCCGCAGTTGTTTGGTTATCATAATTGCATGTGGTTGAATTATATAAATTGTGCTAACCTGCAGATGAAGGCTAATGCGAGGTAAGTCTTCTGTGTGATGTGGTTAGGCCACTCGGGGCGTATTTTCTTTCTAATAGGGGTTTAGGGGGTTGAACTTGCTGAGACATTTTCTCATCCCGGTTGTGGGATTAAAATTTCAGGTCCCCGGTGGACGGAGTGGCCAGATATCTTTGGTTGGCCTTGAGGGGTTGCAGAGGTGAAGTCATAAGGATTGGAGAGCGTGTCCGACTTGTAGGTCGTAGGACAGTTCATTTTTAAGAGCCAGTCTTTCGTAGACTTTTGGCTATAGGCCTTCGTCTGTAACTCCGTTGGTTTATGTAAGTGATTGGTTGTGAAATTATTTCATGCTTTTCTATCCCGTATTTTATTGTCAGGGGTTTTATAATACGTTCCGCTTGCGCAATAATAAAAGAAATTGGGTCGGCGACTTAACCTGGGACGTCGCATTTGAATGACCATGGTGGGATGTTGACGCGCTCGAGGTTCGGGGCGTGACATAAAGTGCTCCATGGGTTTTTAAATGATCGGATCTTTGCATTAATGGCTCTCGGATAATTAAAAAAGAAAGCCAACAAAAAAGAACCTTTTGATACTTCAACTTGGAAAACCACTTTTCAGCTCGATTTTCAAGGGCGGGAAATGTTTAATTTGCATCCACGTGAAACACCTACCTAGCTGTTTCTTGTTTTAGCGGTCTTTGTTAACAAGTGAACCAAACTTAAGCATCATTTAGTATATTGGAGCATAAAACAAAGGGTAAGAGAGTTAAAGAAAGAGAGGACAAATAGTTTATCATGACTAAAAATGTTTTTTTAAGATGAAAAAGTTGTTCATAATAGAGATGTGGAATCGGTGAGGATACAATGAGATAGTTGTTATAAGTTTTTTTAGCTGCACATTTAAAGAATCTAAGTTCTGTCATAAGATTCTAAAATGACATGAACTAAGCAAGGTAATAATCCCAAAAGCTCAAGAATAAGCGGTGATTATTAGGTGAAAAAAATAAGCATAAAATAAAGGACAGAATCCATGTCGCAAACAAGTTAAGTATGTTATAAAAGTACATGGACAAAAATTCCTTGCTCAACCTGACCGCAAAGACCCAAAAATTTCAAGTCGGTTCAATTCACACAATAAGTAAAGGATTTCGGGTAATTCTTCGGTTAGGGTTTTTTTTTTTTTTTTTTTGGTGTCTTCTCACTTTTGTTCCCAAGAATTCTCAAAGAGTACTATAATTCATCAAAACAAAATTTTTAAGGATTCAATCCAAAAATGGCAAAAATAAGATTGAAAATAAGAAACTTTACATGGTCTTAGCTTAAGGACAATGAGATTAAAGAAAAAAATGCAAGATACTCCCAAAATTAATCATTAGAGAAATCTTTTCAAGGTACTCTGGCATTTCCAAGAGAGTGAAACCGAAGTCGAGGGCATTCTGACTTCTTACATCACCAAATAAATGAATAAATAAAACGGAAGACAATCCTTTTCGCATTTTTATATAACTTGAAGAATCATATGAAGATTTAACACTGCAAAAACATTTCAAGCCAACATCGATCCTTTTTGGAGTGAATGATAGAAAACTTGTCCACATCATGTTGGGGAGTTGATGTCACTGTCATTATCCATACGGACGGGTGAAGTACCAAGATTGATCTGTTAGAGAGTGAATGATCTGTAAACATTGACCTAGAGATATTTTAGTTGTCGTAAATATTCTCTTTACATAGTTGTAAGATTGTAATATTAGGTAATCTTTTATTTTCATCATATTTTGATTTCCTTACAATTTTATTGTAGAATCCCATTCATTAAGGGATTTCGTGGTGTATATATATTTGCTACAATTGTTGCTGATGCTAACATACAATATCATTTTCCTCGTTAAAGTGGGATAGATCGTGTGGAGAAAATAAAAGATCATTTTTCACTATTTTTTGGGAAAAAAATACTGAAATACAAAGGAGAAAAAAATCCTCGAAAGCCCGAGCTGGTCTAAACCAACCTGACAACTTGGGGTGTGTGTGGTTTTCGGTGGGGACGGGTCTGGCGTGCTTTCATTTAAGGTCGGGTTCGAACTATTGACGCCCCTACGTCCGTGGATATAAATATCACTTAGATTGTTCAATAGAACGAAACAAGACAATAATAGAGAGAAACAAAGATAAAGACAAGAAGTGGCTGCTTTTGAGAGAATGTAGCTACCACTTTTGGGCTATGCGCGCCAGGTAATTAGAGGCATGCCCGACGAGAGCAATACAACGCCAAGCTGCTTCCGGAATGTGACGGAATTGGGGCCCAACCTCACCAATGTTTGTTCTTTCCTTGGTGCCAATTTGTCCATGGTGGATGATATTTTTTACTTAAAAGAAAAATTTAGAACGCGATCCAATCAGAAAAAGGTGGCTTTTCTAATACAAAGAGAAAAGGAAACAACCGCATCGCTACCGGTTTATTAGTAGTGACGACAAGCGCACTCATCAAATAGTTCATATAAAACTAAATAGCACTTATGGACGCAACATCCACATAATTAGCTCGAGAAGCAGATGAAATCATGCCGTGAATAGATGTTCATGTGCTTCATCGGGGGTAGACTTCAGTGATCGACATTCCATTGACCGACAAAGGTGCAGAGCCGCTGTTGTTTTGATCATGTCCCTGGTCATTTGCTATATTCGGCTGTTCCATCCAGCTTCGGAAAAAAAAAAGGCGGGTCCTTGTGGCACTGGTAGACTAAGAGTTTGGCTGCTCAGCGCAAGAACTATGCTCGCCATTGTCGGTCTATCAGCCGGATCTTCTTGAACACATAGAAAGCCAATGTGTATGCATCTTAGCACTTGGCTTCTGGAATAAGATTCTCCCAATGCTGGGTCCAAGATTTCCGAAGGCACATCGTCTCTCCAATGCTTCCAAGCATGGATACAAGTGAACACGTAATATTGTTGCTTGAGAGTGGAAACAATTTAATAATAATAATAATAATAATAATAATAATAATAATAATAATAATAATAATAATAATAATAATAATAATAATAATAATAATAATAATAATAATAATAATAATAATAATAATAATAATAATAATAATAATAATAATAATAATAATAATAATAATAATAATAATAATAATAATAATAATAATAATAATAATAATAATAATAATAATAATAATAATAATAATAATAATAATAATAATAATAATAATAATAATAATAATAATAATAATAATAATAATAATAATAATAATAATAATAATAATAATAATAATAACAACAACAAAAACTTACATAGCTTGCGAGAGTTTCACCTCCATCAGATCGGTAGTAGTAGTCATTCCTCTTGCCACAAATGATCTCGAGGAGGAGGACGCCGAAACTGTAAACATCGGACTTTTGAGAGAATTGCCCATGCATCGCATATTCGGGGACATGTACCCACTGAAAACCACCACCAGAACCATAGGATGCCCATTGTCAATGTTAGTACCCTTATCAATTCTTAAGCAGAAGCTACCTAATATTAAACTCCAAAAAATGGAGAACTTACTAGGTTCCTACGATTCTTCTAGTGTTTGCCTTAGTTTGATCAACTCCAAAAATCCTCGCCATGCCAAAATCTGAGATCTTTGGGTTCATATCATTGTCCAACAAGACGTTGCTAGCTTTTAAATCACGGTGAATGATTCGAAGCCGAGAATCTTCATGAAGATAGAGCATCCCTCGAGCGATGCCTGATATTATATTGTAACGTCTTGGCCAATTTAATTGTTTGCTTTTGTCAGGGTCTGTGTAGTGATTTAAGGATGTGAATGAGATTAAGTATAATCTTGAAAGTCTAGGAGTTAGATTCGAAAGATGATATATGATATAATAAAGAAGTATTCGCTCAATCATCTATACCTAAGAGATGAAGATAAAGCCATTGTAAGTGGAACTAACCAAACACGAAGTAGTCGAGACTTTTGTTGGGCACAAACTCATATATGAGTAGCTTTTCCTCTCCTTCCAAGCAAAATCCGAGCAATCTCACTAGATTCCGGTGCTGAAGCTTCGCCACCAACACAATCTCATTCTTAAATTCTTGGATGCCTTGCCCTGAGCTTTGGGATAGCCTCTTCACAGCTATTTCTTGCCCGTTGGGAAGCCTACCCTGCAAAAAATTTGTAAAAGGGGACAAGATCTCATGAACTCTCCACCTCTTTTTTTTATCTTGTAAAATTGTTTGTTTACGTCGTTCACAAGATAGGGCCGTGGACATCTCTTATGATAATAAGAGTCGCTGACCACAGTAATTCGTAGGGCTGAAGAGACAAAATTAGAATAAATTCTTCATAAAAAGAGAATGATATAGCCCACTTAACGTCCATTGCGATTTAAGTGAGCTGAAAGTTCATGACATGGGTTTGGTTCAATAATGGTTGAGTTGTCAATGTACACGGTAAAAATAAACTACATCTAGCACTATTCAGCGAAGAAGCACTTTTCAGGTACCCTACTGAGCCAAAATAAAGTTCACGGACGATATTATATCACCATCATTTCAATTTCAATTCCAAACCGAGCATCGAGTGACTTCTGAAAGCATTTGACGTCTTTCATAATCACTAATATACCTGGTAAACCTCCCCGAATCCACCTCGGCCAAGCTTGTTTTCTTGAGAAAAATTGTTTGTGGCGGCAAGCAAAGTATCCCAATCGAATTGCAAGGACTTCAAGGATGTGATCTCGCTTACACCTTCATGAGTGAACAACAAAGTCGTTTAGACTTGGACTTGTTTTTCGTGTCTTCCGGTCATAGCTTCAAAATGTTTTGAGTTTCTCATTTGAAAGTTTCTTTTTTGAAAGTTTCATTTTTGTGTTTATTTTTATAAAAGGACAATCATTACCACTTCCTTCTTGTACAGCTTCATATTTCTTCTCTGCTGGCCTCCTCCGAAGGTAACAACAACTGATGAAGAGAAGCATTACAAAAACAGCGACTGAAGAGATGATAGCAGCCAAGGTGCCTGATCAGATGACTGTTTTTGTCAGCATAACTAAAACCATCAATTAAATTGCAATCCTAAAAGAGTGAGTGCCCAGCACACCTAACAGGGAATATTATGATTTCCAAAAAGTGTTGATTACACTTAAAAAGAGAAAAATATTGTATAGTAGACTTCGAAGTTACTTTAAATGGCTTGTTAACAAGTGCCTTGCAGGCATTCTTTAGCAAAATCCATTAGCTATTAGCCCACTCAAATAAATTGATGAAGGTTTACATACACTTTTGACCTTGATACATAAAAAATTTCATTTAGGTTCTCATAGTTTTTGCCCTTGCAATGCACAAATTGCCCATATTAGCCCATGTACATAGGAGGATATTATTTTTTCCATGAGCTTAAACGCCGTACCTTTGGCAATATCTTCTTTGGGAGACGGCGGAGTAGCTGGATGTGATGGAGAAGATGGAGATGGTGGAGAAGACGAATATGGACTGGGGCTTGACTCGAAAAACTTGTGCAATTCCCATCGGAAATTACAGCTCGGCTTGTAAACATAACCGCCTTGCCATCCGTGGCAACACCTATAGTAATCATGAATGGCTTCCCTCAAGCAACTCTCGCAATCGTTTGGCAACAAGTCGGGACTACACTGTAACAATGAGTAGATCGTCTTGTTGTCCGGCAAGTTGTTCTGTCCCGTGGCGTACTTGAGCCTTGAAGTGCCGTCTGAAGCTTTGTTCACTAGTCTTTCCATCAAGTTCCTCCACACCTCATCGAACTGGTGTTGGTCCATGGTGATGCGGTGGCCATGGTTGAACATCAAATACTTAGGACTCGTTTGCCGTATCCCATAGATTGGAGTGTCCGAGTATCGGATAAAGCACGGCGGATCTCCGTTTCCCCAGGAGAAAACCGCCTTCTGGTAAGGGCACTTCATGACCAAATCTCGGACTGCGGAGCTCACGCAGCTCTCGCAGGTATCTGCCGATGAATCCCCTCGGCAAAAAGCGATGGCATAGATGGTGTTTGGGTTCTAGCCCGTGCTCGTGTCGTAGAACCCATCATGTGCAGCCACATTAGAGGCTAGAGAACTGAAGACGGCATCGCGGTTCTTTGCGTAGGGGCTGCTCGACGTGAAGTTTCCGATTGTGTTGTTGCAGAATAGTGCATGGGATGGGTAGGTTCGGATCAAAACACTCAAAGAAATAAGGAAATAAAGGGTGGATGATGAGTGAGCCATGTTACGGTTTTGGTGCTGGTGGTGCTTAGGATGGTTTTGCTTGATGCAGGGTCGGAGATTGTCAGGCTAAATACTGCAGAGGTTACGTGGTTGGCGTTTGTGCAGTGGAATTCACTTGTAAGGGGAAAAGGTGAGGGGTAAAAAAAGAAGAAGAGAGGAAAGTACTACATGTCGACAAGTCAAAACCTTAAACAAAATAGCTTGATTTAATAAAAACTACTTTACAAGACGATTTACCAATAGATATATTAGATTGTTGGTGATCCTTGACATAATTTAGTCATATTCAAAAACCCTTAATAACCCGACATGTCATTGAATAAATTGATTATATAGAGCAGTTTTAATACCTTAAGCCCAGGACAAAAACCCGTGAAGCTGGCTTAACAATTGTGAATTTTGGTTTGTCCGTATGGATTAGACGCATGTAACAAATTCGATTCCTCGCACGGATTATCATTCATATAAGTAAAACCGGACTTTTTTCGTCATTACAAAAGGGAGATATCTCAACAGAAGGAACAGTCTCAGGATCAAAAGGTGTGGCGTGCAGTTGGGGGAAGCCAATGCCGTCGTCTTGCATTGGTCACCTCACTTGGACTCAGTCTAGAATAACGAGAATGCTCGCCCGGCGCCCCCAAACGAGGGCAAGGTTGTCTAGGGTTTGGATGACCGACAAATCGTGTAACATGGTTGCTCAATTGACCGAGTAACTACTTGAAAATAATGTACACGATTAATATCACAAAAAACTGCAAAATGATATATAAATAAAACATTTATCTCAAATTAATTTTTTTATAACCAAAAATCTCAAATTGTTATGTTATTTACCTTTTGTTAATTTCCATTTAATTTTATTGTTGAATTGTTGAATTTAATAACACATTACAATTGACAAATGTATCAGTTTGGGTTTACGATCTTGTAGTTTTTGTTGGTATTAATTCAATCTAACGAAAACTATTATAGGGTAAATTTGTTATAAAAATACTAATTTGAAGTTTTTGTGGTAAAAAAATTTGTTTAGAGTAAATTTATTACAAATATACCGATTTATGGTTTTTTGTAATATCAACCCTAATGGACAGTAATGGTTTTGATGTTACTATTTGCAAGTGACAATGTCACTGTCGTATTACATAACGTCTTCTTATGTATATAAGTGATTTGTGTGAAATGATTGCCGAAGAACTTGCATGGGGAGTCGCTCCCGATGCCGATGGAAACACTAGCAACTTTGATTGAATTAAGGGCGTGAACTAGTTCATTCGGCTTGGGAAAAAAAAGAAAACTATACGAGAAATTATTACTGATGTTACTATGTTGTGTAGGTAGTCACATCCCAATACTAATATCTTTTACATACAAGTGTTTTCTTTCCCCTCATTTTCTTCCTCATTCATTTATTAACTTTTTTCACTTTTTTCTCAAGCCTTTTATTATTTATTTTAGAGAAAAAATCATAAAAAAATTCAAATCATACCCTCACAAATTTACTTTGAATTTTTTTGTGATATCAAGAATTTTAAATTATGCCTACCATAACATGTACTATCAGGATCAAAAGATGTTGCGTGCGGTTGGGGAAATGCAATACCGCCGTCTTGTATTGATTATCACTCTGACTCACTCAAGAATAACATGAATGCTAGCCTGGCGCCGACCAAACGAGGGCAAGGCTACCAAGGGTTTGGATGACCGTTGGATCGGGCAGCACGGTTGGCCAATTGACCCAGTCCCACCGTCTAAAATAAAGTGCAACAATGGTTCCAATGTTACCGTGGCTTGCTAGCGACGATGTCACATCAACGCGCATGACCATCACATCAAGTAACGTGTTCAATCATGCGAAATGATCGCCCAAGAACTTGTACAAGTAATCACCTCCCGATGCCGATGAAAATGCTGGCGAGATTGATTGAGTTAAGGATATGAAGCACTTTGTTTGGCTCAAAATAGGATGTAACGAAAAATTACTACCAATGTTATTATGTTGTATGGATAGTCATGTCCCAATGCTAATATCTTTTCGATATTGATATATAGTGTTTCCTCTCAATTTCATTTTATTTTCAAATAAATCAATTCTTAACTTTTTTTCTGGCCTTTTTACTGTTTTATTTTTCGGCTTGTGATATTAGAAATGCCAAACTATGCTCATTATGATGCATTTATCATAAATTTGTAGTTATGTAAAACCTTTACCCTCCGTAAAAGGTTTCATGAGATGATTTTTTAATTAAAATAACATTGATTGTATTTCTTTAAATTACATGAGCATTATATTAATAATGTTTGTTTTCCGGCAACAATGTAGGCAAATTTTTAACCGTCCTTATCGATGGATGGTAAATATGTCACTCAAATATAAATTTAGAATTTTTCATGTTATAAAAAAATTTAGGATAAAATAACGGGTATATTTCAAGAACTGTTGATGATTTTTTGCCTTTTATTTTATACAAACCGTGGGGGCTTTGCTACGGCTAGGTCTTTGTGAAAGACTTCCCTCCACGGACAAAAAACAAAAGAAAAGAAGAGTTCCCTCCGACGCGGGAGTTGTCGAGCCTTGTCCCATTCGAGGCGCAGTGACTTGACTCCACTTGGAAGTCTCGCCTCCCTCCAAGGACTTGAGTAACATCAGTTCATTTTTTCCGTTGACTTGACCACCAAATGGCCCGTTGGTGTGATTATTGCACAGGCGGAAAAGTAGGGTCACGACCATTTCACTCTCAAAATTGCTTCACGATACACATTTCAATTATAGTCTACCTTATTTAAAAATTATGCAACTCTGATAGGATTGGGTTTGCAAATAAAAGGGAAAGAAGTTGCGTAAAAAGCACATACACTCTTTTCGTGATCGCTTTGACTTAAGGTGCCCAAAACATTACCTTATCTAAAAAGGTATTAGCATAGAGGGAATTAAATTATATATAGACCAATTCTTTTCAATGACTAGGTCATAGTAACGAGGGGGACTGATTCTTCCATTTATATTAAATCGGCAAAAAAGGGAAAAAGATCGAAATAAACATTAAGAAAGAGATTATATTTACAGATTTCGATCTATTAATGAAGCAGTAAATTAAATCATCATAAGGTAAAACCAAACTTTAATTTAATCAGAAATTGCATTCCTGTTTTATTAACTACGATGGAATTACAATTTTATCCATCGTTAGTATCGTGTGATTATGATTAGTCTTACAAATATTATATATATGTATATATATATATATATATATATATATATATATTAGTTCGAGTTATAATTGAGAAAAAGGTACGGATGCGGCCTCCTTTTGAATCTTCTTATATAATAGAAAGATTAGAAAATAAGTTTTCATGCGCATTGTTTTCTTGTGTGTTTATACATACATACATATTTGATGTTTGATGTTTTGTTGTTACTGCACAAAGCACAGAACTTCCATAGGTCTATTCTTTTGTATATGTCCATAACCTTTCTTAGGAAGTGGTCCGCGAAAAGAGCTGCAGCCCCTGGGAAATACACATTGCCAAAATAACTTATTTCAGATTGTCGGTGATCCTTGACAAAGTTTGGTCATATTTAAAAGTCAATAATAGCCTAACATATCATTTAATAAATTGATTATATAAATCAGACTCAATAAGTTTAGACCAAAACAAAAAGGCATGTTATTAGCTTAACAGTTTAGAATTTTGGTTTGTTCATATGGATTAGACGTTATTGTTGCTTGCAAGGGACAATGTCGCATCAATGCACATGACTATCACATTACGTAACGCATTCATGTGTATAAAAATGATTCATATGAAACGATCGCCAAAAAAATTGTACAGGGAATGACCACCCAATGCCAATGGAAATACTAGCAACATCAATTGAGTTAAGGGTGTGAACTAGTTCATTTGGCTTATAAAAGAACGTAACAACAGATTGGTACCGATTTTACTAATGCCTTTTCAATACAACTGTATTTTTTTCCTCTCAATTATTTCCTCTTTTCAAATAAATCAATTCTTGAGTGAAAAAGCTATCAACGCATTGGTGTGTTTATTAGGGATGAACAGTTTTAGGTTCCACTTGAAATTTAGAACCTATTCGTCGGAACAAATTCCCTAATTTTTTGAATCTAAACCTATCTTGCCATAGATTCTAGGGTCGGTCCAAGGGCCTAACTAAGTTCCACATGTACTTTTAATTGAACAACTACAATAAATTATTACCTTTAATGACCATCATTTCTAACTATCCATGGATCAAAACTCATATTTAGACATATGAAAATTATGAAATATTAACAAAGTAAAAGTCTTATTCATTCCTTACCAAAAAAAAAGTCTTATTCATTGAAATTGCTGCAAATGGAAGTTCAGACTAGAAGTTTTATGTTACATATTCATCAATGGACGCTATGGAATACTGCAAGATCTCACGAAGATATAGACCAAGAAAAACATAAAGACTTGTTTTAGGTTTCAGGTGGACTTGAAACTTAGAACCTATCGTCATAACAAATTTCCCAATTTTTGAAACTTAGAACTTACTCTGCATATCCTAAAACTTAGAACCAGTAGAATCGAACAGTGGGAATCGTTCCGATTGTCAAATTCCTTAATTTACCCTGCAAGCATGCGTCTGCCAAGTGATTATTGCATCTGCAGAATAATTCTTAACGAGAAATTAATACCAACGTTGCTCGTCGGTTTCATTGTGGGTCTGTATGTTCCAGGGTTTCATTTTATTTTCTTTTATCGTGATTTTTCTCTTTTCCATGAATTAGTAATAGCAATTGACATAATATAAATAGTGTCCGCATGGTGCCACTCTCTCATTTCGCCTTGAATCACAAAGGGAAGAGTATTTCCCATGAAGAATAATATCCTTTGGCCGGAAGAATTCGAAAGTAAAGAAGGGATCTAAATAATTACGAGAGAAGAAAAGAGATAGGGTTTGTGGAGATTGAGTTAATATTTTGTTTGGATTCTAGTGAGAGAAAATAAAGGAAAATAATGCATTGCGACACAAATACCTTTATTATGTATTTAGAGAAAGATGTAAAACTAGGATACGACAAGAGCATCATGAATTCTTCGGCTGCACACCAAGTGAATAAGTTTCAGCATCAAGATTCTAATCCAGTAAGAACCGAGCATGGTAATCACTGATCAAGCAAGGACAAGCGATGAGTTTTAGGTGAAGCACGTCATCGTAGACGTCACTACGAAAAGGGAGGGCGTGACAATTAATGCTGCAACTGAGCTCAGCATTTTAA
Source organism: Eucalyptus grandis (assembly GCF_016545825.1). Taxonomy (NCBI): domain Eukaryota; kingdom Viridiplantae; phylum Streptophyta; class Magnoliopsida; order Myrtales; family Myrtaceae; genus Eucalyptus; species Eucalyptus grandis. The sequence continues at coordinate 54,774,787 of NC_052616.1, read as the reverse complement.
AGGCCTGGGGCATTCCAGCAAAGAAAACAGGAAGTCAGAGAGAGAAACGAAGGTATGGAGAAACGAAAAAATGGCTTCTTTTAAGAGAATCGTGGCTACTACCATCGTCGGTCTTCACTATATCTGCCAGATTGCGAAAGCCATGCCGGATGAAACCGTGGTGGAGCAAATATGCAATGGAGTCAAATACAACGAGGGAGATGATTACTATTACTGTTAGATCTACGGATCAATTGTGGCATCCTAGAATTTCATAAAAATCCCTAAATATGCCATGAGCCATGGATAAGCGATGGAAGTACCGTTATTATAATATATTTTTTTTTGTAAAGGTAAGAAATATATAGATTTAGCAGAAACTTACAAGGAAGGGGGGGGGGACCAGGCACCAACAGAGCAGACACTCAAGGCGACCAAAGTCGAACCGTTATTGTATTTTGTAGCCTTCTAATCCATGATTTGCGATGAGATGTATGGCCAAGTCTTTAATGGATGAATTTTGGAAAAGGAAGTTTTATCTTTGGCCATATGTATGATAAATTGGAACTTATGGATTTATAATTTCAAGTGTATAGTTATTTTAATTTGCAATTTAGTACTTTAATTTAATAGGGATTTAATTAGTTTTTAAAAGGGTTAATCTTAGGTTAATTAAGCTTGGGTCTTAGGCCCAAAAGGGATGGGCCTAAGATGGGCCAAGCTGGCCGGCCCATAAGCCCATGAGGGGGTGTCGACCGTGCAAAGGGGAGGGGAAGAGACCGGTTGCATGCCCTCCTCCACTTGTCCTTTGAAGTGTGCCAAGTGTCCTCCTTGCATACCTAATGATAGCTAATGATTGAGGGGAAGAAATTAGGGGATGATGGTGCCGGTTTAAGCGAGAATGAGAGGGAGAGAGAGAGGTTCGACTAAGAGAGAAAGAGAGGAGAGAAAGAGAAGAAAGAAAGAAAGAAAGGAAGAAGAGAGGAAAGGAGGAGAGCTGTTCATCGATCGTCCGCCGTGCGTCTGTCGTTCGTCGCCGTGCGTCCGCCGTTCGTCGTCGTTCGTCGCCGTGTTTGCTCGGTTTAGAGACAAGTTGGGATCCTTAATCTACTTTTGCATGTTGTGCCTAGAATGTATGAGTGAGTGATGATAAATTTCGGATTGTTTAGGGTGTGAAAAACTGATGTTTTAAGAGTGGTATTCCAAAACTAGTAAACTGTTCTTGAGAAAACAGCTTGACCTTGAGTGTTTTAGTGGCTTGCATGTTATGTTTGAGTTGGATTTTGGCTTTGACTTCTAAATGAAAGACTTCTTGGAGTATAACATACTCAAATTTGAGACAAAAAAAAAAAAAAAAACAAGTATAAGTGGGTGAAATCTTTATTCTTCGGAGAGATTGGATCTGGAGATTTCGGTAACTACCTTTGATGAATGCATGGACTGTAATGTTATCTTTTTGTTGAAATTTCACTTCGATTTCTTAAAAAAATATGTAAAGGAAATCTTGAGGTTTAACATATCAAAAATTTAGAGAAAACTAACAAGAATAGATAGGGAAAATCGTGGTTTTTCGGAAGTAGTCAGATCTGGAAACTTCGGTATTGAAACAGAAGTTTTAACCGCCTATATTTAATCACCTAGAATGAATTTTATTTTTATTTCTTCATGAAAAACCTACCTTAGGATCTTGACTATAACATAGTCGAATTTCATGAATTTTGAAGGTCATTAGGGTATTTAATCGGAAATATTTCTAAAACCGTGTAATCTGACGCGTTCAGACTTAGTCAGTTTCAATGCATGGGCCATATCATTTTTTATGAAGTTCTTGCGGCAAAGTGTCCTTAGTATCTTTCCTTATGTCTTCTCTGCAACATATTCAAATTTCATAATTTTTTAAGTTCATTTGCCTATTTAACTGAAAATGTTTCGAAAACTGTGCAAGTTAAGTGGTTATGATAATGGTGCTGTGATGTTCGGTCTATACCGCATGATATGAGGGTCTTTTGGTGCAGTGTTCTTCACGAAATGTCTGCATTTATGTCTCAACTATCACATGTTTGAATTTCATAATTTTTTAAAGTCATTTGGGCATTTAAATAGAATATTTTCTAAAACTGTGCAAATTGGAATGAGCGAATTTCAAAATGCTGTAATTTATGACTATTCTGTTTTGGATGAGCCCCATGAATTATATTGATTTAAGTGATTAAATCTTGCTGCACATGTGATGATATTTGGCATTGTATATAGAATCAAATGTTGAATTTGACTTTGTTGCCATTACATCATGTGCCATGTTGATTGTGAGACATAAATTGGTGAATATGAATTATGATGAATGAGGAAACTGTTGGAGGTGAGCCAATAATGCCCGGGATGGGGGGTGCCGAATGCCCGGTTGTATTACGATACATGCTCGGATTTCCTCGGGAGTTTCAAGATGCCCGGAATGGTTGGGTGCCGGAAGCCTCAGAGGTTTGTGCCCAGGGGATGCCTCGTGATGTTAGTTTGGATACGAGATGCTCGGAATGTAGGGGTGCCGGATGCTCGGTGGTGTATGTCGGAGGTTTCTCGCGATGCCAGATTGGGGTGCGAATGATAGAATGTGGGATGCGATTCTGATCCCAGGAAAGAAAGATGTGGTTATCAAATTGAAAGATAAAAGTGGAAAATTGAATCTTCCCTCGAATTCAGGATTATCAACCTTTACTTAGGAATCTTGCTCAATTCCATGAAACCTTTGATATTGACGTCGAGGAATTTCTTCCTCACTTGAAGCATGACTTCGAGCACCCACAAATAGGTTGATGTCCTCTTCATCAAAGGGACCATCTTCTAAATCATGACGCGACTCATCACATTCCAGATGTTCGGAGCGTTGCAAATGCTCCTATAGTTGCTGCACTTGTCTCCTTAAATCATCCACCTCCACGTCTCGTAGGTCTCTTTCCTGAGCTATAGAAGACACAACTTTTGGTCCACGTCGATGATGACCAGCCATTGAACCAAAGCTCTGATATCGATTTGATGCTAAAGAAAGTGTAGAGAAGTAGGAGGTAACACAAGTGAGAACTAAATTGGATATATCGCTTGCCACTCGTAGGAATCCACCTAAGAGATAAGAGCATAACAAGAAATACTTCTTGTTCTCAAGCCGAGGGTTAAATGACTTATCACTCAAAATAAATCTACATTCTTATTTATCATAGCATGTTTATATAGACGAACTTGGAACAACCCTCCAAGTATGAGTAATTAATAAGACTCTTTGGGAAGACAAATGACTCATAAATAAATACTCTAGAAACCTTATACACATTTACTAAACCTTGAAAATATAAGAAATAAATATTAGTGGGTGTAGCTATCCAAGACTTGCTTGATTTGATGAATGTGGACACCCTTCAAAACACGCGATTACCAAAGTATCGGTATGGTTACCGAAGTGTTGATTGGTAACTATGCGATCGATAGAACTTTCGTTGAACCGATATTGCCTCCGAATGCTCCGACATCAAACTTTCAGAGATATATGTAGAGAACTCCGTCGAATTGCTCGTCGAATAATTCCTTCCACAGAAGTGCCAGCTTTATATTCAATTTGCTAATCTAGAACCCAGGGCTCTTTTAGAATATTAATTAGAAGACTATAATTCCCTCAATACTGTGCTTTTGGAATTAAATGGTTTAAATGGTAACTCACTTGTTGTATACGTACAAAATTCAGCCATTTACATCAAGAGGGACAAGTTTCATATATCACTTAGAAGTTTTTATGCACGTTTGACTATATAATGAAAATTTGATTCTATTTTCTCTCGTCTTCAAAGAAAATCTTTATAGCCAATCCAATCAAGAGCATACGTAAGGCCACGAAAACAGTAGTTTGTGGCCTTTGGTCACATTTTTATGTTGCCTTTAATCTGACCAAAGGCGAGAAATTTCATGTTTTTCGTTGTAGATTCAAAAAGTCCCCTCTTTGATTGGATTAATAGCGAGTGGCTTAAGTTTTATTTAAGGTGAACAAACTTCATTTTTATCTCCTAAGGGTGTGGTAAAAGGTGACAAACTGGTTCACCCTAAGGTGACAAAATCCAATATAGAGTATTATTTCTAGTGCCACCGGATAGGATTGATTAGCTAATGTTTCCAAATTTAACTTTGATTCGTTGGAAACATATAAACCAATACCCATAATATAAAAATGGAACCTCCCTCAGTGAAGTAAATTGAAATTTGTCAGCTTTGGTTCATTATGTCGCCTTAACCTATTTTCTTATAGCGCCTCTAGGCTTCACATTTTAATAGGCTGTTTAGATTCTTATAATATAATATATGCATGGAGTAGCCTGTTTTGTTTTTAAGTTTGAAATATATTTGATTTTCACTTTCTTTGAATTTTTTAGATGCTGTGGGTGTACACTTTGGTTTTTTCCCTCGAAATCAATGCTCCTTCAAGGCCACTTTAGTGGGTTTAATCTCATGAATTTACAAAAAATGAAGAGAGAAAAAATGAAAGAAGAGAAACCAGTTCGATTTCTATTTCAAACTGAACTAAGCCCAAAAAAAAAAAAAAAAAGGTTCAATTCAGTTCTTAACCACAACAACGTTTGATTTGGTTTCATTTTTCTTTAAATTGTATTTATACGATGTGATTTGGTTTGACGTCAAAAACCTAAACAAATCATGCCATGCTTATCCCTAAACTTTACTATTTTCATGGGGCTTATAAAGTGCTCCATGGGTTTTTAGATGACCGGATCTTTGCATTAATGGCTCTCGGATAATTAAAAAAGAAAGCCAACAAAAAAGAACCTTTTGATACTTCAACTTGGAAAACCACTTTTCAGCTCGATCGTCAAGGGCGGGAAATGTTTAATTTGCATTCACGTGATACACCTACCTAGCTGTTTCTTGTTTGAGCGGTCTTTGTTAACAAGTGAACCAAACTTAAGCTTCATTTAGTATATTGGAAAATAAAACAAAGGGTAAGAGAGTTAAAGAAAGAGAGGACAAATAGTTTATCATGACTAAAAAATGTTTTTTTAAGATGAAAAAGTTGTTCTAATAGAGATGTGGAATCGGTGAGGATACAATGAGATAGTTGTTATAAGTTTTTTTAGCTGCACATTTAAAGAATCTAAGTTCTGTCATAAGATTCTAAAATGACATGAACTAAGCAAGGTAATAATCCCAAAAGCTCATGAATAAGCGGTAATTATTAGGTGAAAAAAATAAACATAAAATAAAGGACAGAATCCATGTCGCAAACAAGTTAAGTATGTTATAAAAGTAAATGGACAAAAATTCCCTGCCCAACCTGACCGAAAAGACCCAAAAATTTCAAGTCGGTTCAATTCACATAATAAGTAAAGGATTTCGGGTAATTCTTCGGTTAGGGTTTTTGTGCGTGTGCGCGCGCGCGCGTGTGTCTTCTCACTTTTGTTCCCAAGAATTCTCAAAGAGTACTATAATTCATCAAAACAAAATTTTTAAGGATTCAATCCAAAAATGGCAAAAATAAGATTGAAAATAAGAAACTTTACATGGTCTTAGCTTAAGGACAATGAGATTAAAGAAAAAATGCAAGATACTCCCAAAATTAATCATTAGACAAATCTGTTTCAAGGTACTCTGGCATTTCCAAGAGAGTGAAACCGAAGTCGAGAGCATTATGACTTCTTACATCACCAAATAAATGAATAAATAAAACGGAAGACAATCCTTTTCGCATTTTTATATACCTTGAAGAATCATGTGAAGATTTAACACTGCAAAAACATTTCAAGCCAACATCGATCCTTTTTGGAGTGAATGATAGGAAACTTGTCCACATCATGTTGGGGAGTTGATGTCACTGTCATTATCCATACGGACGGGTGAAGTACCAAGATTAATCCTGTTAGGAGAGTGAATGATCTGTAAACATTGACCTAGAGATATTTTAGTTGTCGAAAATATTCTCTTTACATAGTTGTAAGATTGTAATATTAGGTAATCTTTTATTTTTATCATATTTTGATTTCCTTACAATTTTGTTGTAGAATCCCATTCATTAAGGGATTTCATGGTGTATATATATTTGCTACAATTGTTGCTGATGCTAACATACAATATCATTTTCCTCGTTGTTAAAGTGGGATAAATCGTGTGGAGAAAATAAAAGATCATTTTTTACTATTTTTTGGGAAAAAAACTAAAATACAAAGGAGAAAAAAAATCCTCGAAAGCCCGAGCCGGTCTAAACCGACCTGACAACTTGGGGTGTATCTGGTTTTCGGTGGGGTCGGGTCTAGCGTGCTTTCATTTAAGGTCGCGTTCAACTATTGACTTTCCTACGTCCGCAGATATAAATATCACTTAGATTGTTCAATAGAACAGAAAAGACAATGATAGAGAAAACAAAGATAAAGACAGGACGTGGCTGCTTTTGAGAAAATGTAGCTACCACTTTTGGGCTATGCGCGCCAGGTAATTAGAGGCATGCCCGACGAGACCAATACAATGCCAAGCTGCTTCCGGAATGTGACGGAATTGGGGCCCAACCTCACCAATGTTTGTTCTTTTCTTGGTGCCACTTTGTCCATGTTGGATGATACTTTTTACTTAAAAGAAAAAATTTAGAACACTATCCAATCAGAAAAAGGTGGCTTTTCTAATAGAAAGAGAAAAGGAAACAACCGCATCGCTACTGGTTTATCAGTAGTGATGACAAGCACACTCATAAAACAGTTCATGTAAAACTAAATAGCACTTTTCGACCAAAAAAAAAAAAAAATTAGCACTTCTGAACGCAACATCCACATAATTAGATCGAGAAGCAGATGACATCATGTCGTGAATAGATGTTCATGTGCTTCATCGGGGGTAGACCTCAGTGATCGACACTCCATTGACCGACAAAGGTGCAGAGCGGTTGCTATTTTGATCATGTCCCTAGTCATTTGCTACGATGTTATTCGGCTCTTGTCCATCTTCGAGGAAAAAGGCGGGTCCTCATGGCACTGGCAGACTAAGAGTTTGGCTGCTCAGCGCAAGAACTATGCTTGCCATTGTCGGTCTATTGGCCGGCTCTTCTTGAACACATAGAAAGCCAATGTGTATGCATCTTAGCACTTGGCATAATAATAATAATAATAATAATAATAATAATAATAATAATAATAATAATAATAATAATAATAATAATAATAATAATAATAATAATAATAATAATAATAATAATAATAATAATAATAATAATAATAATAATAATAATAATAATAATAATAATAATAATAATAATAATAATAATAATAATAATAATAATAATAATAATAATAATAATAATAATAATAATAATAATAATAATAATAATAATAATAATAATAATAATAATAATAATAATAATAATAATAATAATAATAATAATAATAATAATAATAATAATAATAATAATAATAATAATAATAATAATAATAATAATAATAATAATAATAATAATAATAATAATAATAATAATAATAATAATAATAATAATAATAATAATAATAATAATAATAAAAAACTAACATAGCTTGCGAGAGTTTCACCTCCATCAGATCGGTAGTAGTAGTCATTCCTCTTGCCGCAAATGATCTCAAGGAGGAGGACGCCCAAACTGTAAACATCGGACTTTTGAGAGAATTGCCCATGCATCGCATATTCCGGGAACATGTACCCGCTGAAAACCACCACTAGAACCATACATGTTGGGATGCCCGTTGTCAATGTTAGTACCCTTATCAATTCTTAAGCATAAGCTACCTAATATTAAACTCCAAAAAATGGAGAACTTACTAGGTTCCTACAATTCTTCTAGTGTTTGCCTTAGTTTGATCGACTCTAAAAATCTTCGCCATGCCAAAATCAGAAACCTTTGGGTTCATATCATTGTCTAGAAAAATGTTGCTAGCTTTTAAATCACGGTGAATGATTTGAAGCCGAGAATCTTCATGAAGATAGAGCATCCCTCAAGCGATGCCTGATATTATGTGGTAAAGTCTTGGCCAATCCAATTGTTTGCTTTTCTCGAGGTCTATGTAGTGATTTAAGGATGTGAATGAGAGTAAGTATAATCTTGGAAGTCTAGGAGTTAGATTCAAAAGATGATATATGATATAATAAAGAAGTATTTGCTCAATCATCTATAACTAATAGATGAAAATAAAGCTAGTGTAAGTGGAACTAACCGAACACGAAGTAGTCGAGACTTTTGTTGGGCACAAACTCGTATACGAGTAGCTTTTCCTCTCCTTCCAAGCAAAATCCGAGCAATCTCACTAGATTTTAGTGCTGAAGCTTTGCCACCAACACAATCTCATTATTAAATTCTTGGACGCCTTGCCCTGAGCTTTGGGATAGCCTCTTCACAGCTATTTCTTGCCCGTTGGGAAGCCTACCCTGAAAAGAAATTTGTGAAAGGGGATAAGATCTCATGAACTCTCCACCTCTTATTTCATCTTGTAAAATTGTTTGTTTACGTCGTCCGCACGATAGGGGCGCGGCCATCTCTTATGATAATAAAGGTCGCTGACCACAGTCGTTCATAAGCTGAAGAGACAAAATTGGAATAAATTCTTCATAAAAAGAGAATGATATAGCCCACTTAACATCCATTGCGAATTAAGTGAGCTGAAAGTTCACGACATGGGTTTGGTTCAATAATGGTTGAGTTGTCAATGTACACGGTAAAAATAAACTACATCTAGCACTATTCAGCGAAGAAGCACTTCTAAAAAAATTTCAGGTACCCTACTGAGCCAAAAATAAAGTTCACGGATGATATTATATCACCGTCATTTCAATTTCAATTCCAAACCGAGCATCGAGTGACTTCTGAAAGCATTTGACGTCTTTCATAATCACTAACATACCTGATTTTTTTTCAGGGATAAAATTGACTCCTAATTTTCTATGCAATAAATGATTAGATCATCAAAATTTAGGTGTCAACATAAATGAAATTAGGTATCGAAGGGGCACTAGTTAATTGACTAATGTAATCAAGTCTTTGGCCTTAAGTTCCCTAGTTTTGTAGAAAGTGGAGTATACTCACATATCTCACTTAGTTTTTAGTTGGCCACAATAAGCTTATGGTGACTCATCACAGTGTTAATTTAACTTAATATCGTATGCCCCAACAACATGCGAGGTAAGGTTTTGGGAGAGTTCACACTTAATCAAATGCCTCAAGGTCATCATTTAAGCATACCTCTAAACTTATGTCATTTCCCCTCTGGACAAGAAAGGTTGGTCGCGATAGAAGATAGAGAGATTGATACAGTTTAGGTTGGAGACTTTGGTGAGATCAAAGATGCCATTTGCACTCTGCTTTTCATAATCTGAGCTTTCATTTTGGATTAATGCATTCTTCATCTTGAGTTGTTTAATTGTTTAGGATTTCTTTAATGCGGTTCGGGTCAACGCGGGTGTTGTACCTGAATTGAATCAAACCGAATTGTCGAGGTACATATTTTTTTGCTGACTACCCAAATTGGAATGAAAATAGAATTGGAGACATCCAAAATTTTCAATTCAATTCGGTTTGAATATTATTTATACCCTTAGAGTTTACAATCTTCAATTTGCTAAGCTATAAAATGAAATTACACAATTAATCTTGATCACAAATTTATCCAATAAGTATAATCGGGTGCTTCAATTAATTCCATCCATTTTATATGATCGAAAAATGTAACACTGCCTTTCTAATTTTTCAATTACACTTGAGGTTGATATTGATGCCAATTAGGTGGTCAATTAGCAAAAGGAAGATTTAGCCGTATATGAAGTTACTGGTCAGCTAAATGTACACATTATATATCTCACAAAGAAAAAACACTTACACTAACAGTGACCCAAAACAAACACCGGTACATGAAATCCACACAGCCCAATACTCCCATTGGTCGTCACCATCTCAATCGCCGTCATCACCATGTCAATCTCTCTCTCCCACCAACCACGCCCACTCCAATTCTAACCTTCCTATCTCCCAAAAAAGAATGGCGGGGGCAACATTGGGGCTTCAGCGTGGCGGGGGGAGACTTCAGTGATCGACACTCCATTGACCGGGTTATGCCAATGCCAAAGATGGTGCTTCAGCGTGGCGGGGGCAACATTGGGCAAGGGGTAGCTAGAAGAAATGTATGAAGCTCAAATGGTTTCGTGCACAAATCTCTCCGGTCGATACACTAACTATCAGCGAAATGCAATCAACAAATCTGAACGTTCAAGTTCGTATCATAAATGAATCTGGTGTGAACTCGAGAATAAGAAAAGGGCAAAAGAGTTGGAGAAAGAGAGCATAAATATCTTATCATGACTAAATTTTTTTTCTAAGAGACAAAAGTTGTTCATAATACAAAGAGAAAAGGAAACAACCGCTTTACTACCAGTTTATTAGTGACTACAACCGCACTCATCAAACAGTTCATGTAAAACTAAATAGTACTTATGGACGCAACATCCACATAATTAGCTTCAAAAGCAGATGAAATCATGTCATGAATAGATGTTCACGTGCTTCATCGAGTGGAGAGTTTAGTGATCGACACTCCATTGACCAACAAAGGTGTGGAGCCGTTGGTATTTTGATCATGTCCTTGGTCATTTGCTATGATGTTCTTTGGTGGTTCCGTCCATCTTCGGAGGAAAAAGGCAGTTTCCCGTGGCACTGGCATACTAAGAGTTTGGCTGCTCAGCGCAAGAACTATGCTAGCCATGGTCGGTCTATCAACCGGATCTTCCTGAACACATAGAAAGCCAATGTGTATGCATCTTAGCACTTGGCTTCTGGAATAAGATTCTGCCAATACCGGGTCCAAGATTTCCCAAGGCACATTGTCTCTCCAATGTTTCCAAGCCTAGAGCAGTTCAATTGGACACAACAAGTGAACCACAGAACAATATTGTTGCTTGTGAGCACAAAACAATTAAATCATTTTTTTAAAAGAAAAAAAAGTTTACATAGCTTGCGAGAGCTTCACCTCCATCAGATTGGTAGTAGTAGTCATTCCTCTTGCCATGAATGATCTTGAGGAGGAGGACGCTGAAGCTATAAACATCGGACTTTTGAGAGAATTGCCCATGCATCGCATATTCCGGGACATGTAACCGCTGAAAACCACCACCAAAACCATAAATGTATGGATAACAGTCATCTATACTTATACCCTTATCAATTCTTAACCAGAAGAACCTAGTAGTAAACTTGGAAAAATGCAAAACTTACTAGGTTCCTACGATTCTTCTAGTGCTAGCGTTAGTTTGATCAACTCCGAAAATCCTTGCCATGCCAAAATCCGAAATCTTTGGGTTCATATTGTTGTCCAGTAAGATGTTGCTGGCTTTTAAATCACAGTGAATGATTTGAAGCCGAGAATCTTCATGAAGATAGAGCATCCGTCGAGCAATGCCTAATATTATGTTGTAACGTTTTCGCCAGTCCAGTTGTTTGCTTTTCTCAAGTTCTAAGTAGTGATTTAAGGATGTGAACGAGAGTAAGTATAATCTAGGAAGTCTAGCAGTTAGATTCGAAATGTCATACAAGATATAGTAAACAAGTATTTGCTCAATCATCTAAGAGCACGCACACATCCCACTGCGATTGATAGAAATGCAACTTCTCAGGACACGTTGCCGACCCATTTATTTTTATATCACATGCGGAAGCGAAACAAATCCCCTAACAACATTTAACTTGGGATAGAAAAGCATGCAATCAATTACAACCAAACAAGTTTTCTTATAAACACATAGGTTTATATACAACACTGGATTGTCTACAAAATAGACTGGCTCAACAAAAATGGAACTGTCCTATGACCAACTAGTCAGACACGTTAGCCGATTCTTTAGTCTCCACCTTCCGAACTCCAAGACTTCCGGTCCTCCATGATCGTCTTTTAGGGACCTGAAATATTATCCCACAACCGAGATGAGATTATGTCTTAGCAAATTCTACCACACTAAGGCCCGATTAGTAAACCATTATACTATAGGCTGCCTAAACACGCATAGGTCAGAGAACTTACTTTTGCCTCAGTTCCATCCTGCAAATCACGGTTATTCACAGATGCCTCACATTACATCAACTAATCAATCACTCAATCAATTCAATTCACGACATCATATCAAAGCATTGATCAATTGACCTAGTCGATTACATATCAGCATGACCATTTCCCGGTCATTCAAGCTATTACTATTTAGTCCTAACTGATAGAACCAATCACCGAGCCACGTGCATTCTCCAAGGCGACATACTTCGTCACCAAGCCACGTGCATTCTCCGAGGTGATATACACATCTAGTTATCGAGCCACATGCATTCTCCAAGGCGACATACTTCGTCACCGAGTCACGTGCATTCTCCGAGGTGATATATACATCTAGTCACCGAGCCACATGCATTCTCCAAGGCGACATACTTCGTCACCGAGCCACGTGCATTCTCCAAGGCGAAGTACTAATCATCGAACCACGTGCATTCTCCAAAGCGATATACCAAATCATGGAGCCACGTGCATTCTCTGAGATGATGTACTATTCACCGAGCAACGTGCCTTTCAAGATGATTTATCCCATTTCTAAAGTAATTATCCACAACCTTAATTCATACTCAATTTACCCAAATAATCAATTTAGGAACATATCCTAAAAATCCACAATTAAATCAATTCAGCATAAATTAAAGCTCAAATAAATAAACGGACTACGCCACGATGATCAGCACGAAATTCCAGTCACCGGCCATTCCGATTGAATTTTGGAAAAATAAATATTTAATTAATTAATTTCGAAAATTATTAATTAAATACTAAAAATCCAATTTAGGCCCGTAATGCCTAATTGAAGCCCGTTAAGGGTCGGGAAAAATCATGAGATACTTTCAATAAATAGTAGACTACGTCTACTTGCTAATTGCACAATCAAAATGTCTAATATGCATTACAATTGTCTAATAATCACTAATCTACTCTAATCTAACCACCTAATTGCATTTAATTAAATCTAATCAACCGCTAAGCATAATTAACAAACTAAGCATGGATTAGTGAGATTACTCACTTGATTAACGAGCCGAACAGTTCAAAACGACGGGGATGACACGAGGGTCAATAATCTCCCAGGCGAGCCTAGCTTCCGGGGTTGGGAAGCCGGCCAAAACGGGCCAAATAGTCACTGCGATACCCATTTTCCTGCTCACTACTCGCTGCTGGTTGAGGGTGGATCCGGCGCCGGGTTGAGCTGGACAGGGCCAGTGGTGGTCCAGCTGAGCTTCAACGGTCCAGGCGGCGGCGTACGGTGGCGGAGGGAGCTCCGGCGGTGGCCTGAACTACTCGAGGAAGCTGCTGGAACTCGGCTGAAGCAGGGACAACGGTGAGAGGGAGACGGAGATAGGTGGAGCCGCGGCGGGCAGCAACGGTTTGCAACAGTGGCGACTCCGGTTGCGGCGTGCGGTGGTGAGGCTTCAACGGCGAGTTAGCTTCGCCAGTCTTCAGCTTGCAGGGGCGTCGAACAGCAAGGGAACGGAGGAGAGAGGCGGAGGTGCGCGCGAACAGGGCGACGGCGTCGCGGTGGCGTGTGAAGGCTGCGACGGCTTCGGCTGCCGGCTGCGACGGCGAGGGAGCTGCTGGCCAGACTTCTTCAATTGCTGGGGTCTTCTTCGGTTGCTGTTGTCGTCCGAAGTAAGAAGAAGAAGCAGAAGAATGAGAGATATAGCGACGGGAGAGAGAAGGGAAGAAGGGGGGCTGGTTCTCTCTCGCTCTCTCTCTCTCTCTTTCTCTCACTCCTTGGCCCCACAAACATGGCCCACCACCTAGCTGTCCTCCACCCACAATTTCTTGGCCAAAAATGCCCCTTCTAGAAGCTTTAATAGGTCCAAATGTTGGGTCCAATGGGATGTTACGAATTTAGAAGGGAGATGGTACAATTTGGGCTTCAATTCTTCTTGAAATAATTTAATCTGGCCTCTGAAAATTCAACTGTCAAATCATCGGTCAAATTAATATTTTTCCTCTCCAGTATACCCCACTTGCATCCCAATTTTAAAATAAAAACAATCTCTGACAAATTTTGAATAAAGACGATCCTAAACGGACTTTTTCCTAAAAAGTCTCAGTTGTCAGGTTGAGAAATTCAGGATGTCACACACCACATGTTGCGCTTTAATTAGTGGTTCATAGGTTAATGTTTTAATATTCCCGTCGTATAGTTTTTTTTTTTCATAAAAAAAGAAAAGCCAAAGATTAGTATTGCATCATTATATTGTTTTTCTTAATAAGAATTATTAAGTCATTTAAAAAAAACACAAAAGTAATTGATCCAATTTCATGTCATCATTGTTTAATGTAGGTTGCATACGTGTAATGAAAAAATCATTGAAAAATCATAAAAAGAACATGCATATAGAATTACCATGTCATTCATCCCATATCATGTAGCACATGCATATTTAGGATTATATAAATTAGATTGCACACATATTGTAATGATTTAAGTTATGCCATATGAATTGCATCTCACATGTTATTAAAGTAAAATTCATGCATATTAATTTTAAATTAAGATTGCAAAAAATAAAATAAAAAATTAGGTGTCATGTCATTTAAAAAATCATGTTTAGGGCATGCATTTTTATTAGCATTTTTGTAAGTTTTTTTAGAGAGTGGACCTCAATGTAGTTGTAGTTTAGAATTTCTTGCAATATATCACTTTGGTTTATTGAATGTTATTTTATTGATTATGCACCCGCATGACCACCATTTGCATGTTAGCAACTTAGGTTAAAATTAATCAACATTGCCTGCATAATATTTTTTGAAATTAAAATAAAAAAGGTACCGAAAGGGCGTTAGATTAATCTAGCGTAATTATGTCCCCGGACCTACTGAATCTCTAGTTCGCAAAAGTAAAGTATTCTCCCATACTTTACTTGAGTTTCTAACCAGCCCTAATTGGTTAGTGGCGGCTCCAAATTGAGTATAATTGCATATTTAAATGGATTAATTTCTTAGTATCAAGTCGCGATTAGTAGGACTTGGGAGGGTTTGTGCCAAGTCTTCGGACTTAGTAATCCATTAGCCTTCTTTGAGTAATTCACCTTTAGGAAGGTCGCAACAGCGAGGGTTGCCCTCGCCAGATCTGGGAGGCTCGATCTAGGGGAGGGTGGCCCCTGCTTGAGCCGGCTGGAAGGGAGAATAAGAGAAAAGAAAAAGAAAATTAAAAATTGAATGACGAAAATGCTTTTCAGTTGTAAAGTTGGGGTAAATATGTTACAACTGGTAAAGTTTGGGGTTTTTATTTTGTTCACAAAAAAAATTCAGGATAAATTTATCACATTGGGTAAACTTTAGAGTTTTTTATGGCTTTTTCCCTTTCCTTTTTGAGTTGGTTCAATCATGTTCACATTGCCTTCCCTTTGACTCTGATAAAGATAAAGTCAAATTGAAGCACGCGAATGCAATGTAGGTTCTGTTTGATTTATCTGCGGGTTTTGACTTTTGCATCTCGTGCCCTTTTTAGTTAAACCATGATGGTATTGATTACTGTCTTTCATGTGCCTGTAAACTGATTTAAGGTCTAGATCATAAGTAGCTATATCTATTGCATGTTTATTTCCTTCTAGTCTTATAGTATGAAGCACATGAGAAATTTAATCAATAAGAAACATACCCAAGATTAGCTTATAAAAAGGCATGATCCCATCAAAGGGTGGGATATCAGATATTTTGGCCAAAAAATAATGAGGAAGAGTCTTCATCTCTAAGGCCTTGTCTATAGAAAAAAGCTGGTCCAAACTCGTAATGTTTTAGGTAGACGAATCTTGACGACTCATTGGCATGTCCCCAACCGGTTGTCTATGTGCACATAATGCGATCTGTTGCCATGTCCAAACTCGTAACATTATTCGTGTTTTCGAAAAACTCATGTTTGAAAGATTCAAAGTGGTGTTCCCGAACGAAGCGTGGCATCTTTTCAACATCAACATTTGATCTCTAAGAACAAACATTTGTGGACCTATACACTTCCTACAGCTTAAAGTAAGTTTATTATATATTTGACAATTGGTACGACGGTCCAGATTAATATGATAAAATATTATATTTTAATGAAAATTGGAGAGGATAAGGACAATAACAGAAAGCAAGTAATAGAAAATTCCAACACGGACTCTTCTGGCGCAAGTCAAAGCTCACCTTCTTTTAGTCGACTACTTTTTTTAACCTTAAACATCTGAGATTTTCATAATATGTAATGATGGACATGTAGATTCGCCTATGTAAAATTTTTCTATATTGTTTGAGATTTAAATAATATTTTCAATTTCAATGGGACAGTAAAAATACTTCTTTTTTTTTTTTTTCACAAACTCCATATTTTGCTGTTGCAAAACTGCTATATAACTCTTTTAGGATGGACAATATTTTACTCATCAGCTTATAAATCTATTCCATCTTCTGAAAAGGAATATGTAGGAATTATTACATCATTATTGGCGGAAAAAATCGAGAGTGGTAGGGTAAGTGGGAATAGGAGAGAAACCCAGGACGACCGAAAAGTCCCTCGAGCAATATTCAACATAAAAGACATCTGAAATGAAAAAGCAAGAACTTGCAATTCGAACACAGGCATGTGATGATAAAAAAGAAAAACATGACAAACACAAAAATTAAAGTGGAGGGCACGCTGAGCTCCTGTTTTTCAAGGCTACCGTGGATATGGCTCGGTCCTAGAGGTCTTGTTTTTCGAGATCGGGTTCGATTTGCTGCTTCATCTCTCAATCTCAGATACCTTCGAATTGTAATCCTGCATGGATGACATATCAAATTCTATGCCACCTAACATAGTGGAGGTCTCGAGGGCACTGGGAGAGTGATTGAGTGGCTAAGCATGAGAAGGACCGATGCCATTGTTGGCCGTTGAGCCACGTTTTCTTGGACACATAGTAGACCAACATGGATGCACCTCTCAATTTCGGTTCTCGAACCAAAAATAATAAGGGGATCGATAATGTTTGATATTGATCCTTCATTCCAACTGTTCCAAATCTGGAAACATTTGACAATCATTGAGCAAATTGATCTCTAGAATTTACCCAAAATGAGAAGGTAAGTTCTTATACTCACATAGCTTATAGGGGCCACTGTGTTATCGCCCATATGAAAAAGATTTTTCCTCTGACCACTGACAATCTCCAAAATCAGCACTCCGAAGCTAAACACATCTGACTTGACTGAGAAGTTTCCGTACATTGCATACTCTGGTGCCCTATATCCGCTGTTCATCACAATAAGCCCATTATATTAGCTCTATAGTATGCATTTGTTCTTTAGTAAGCATTAACTCTAGGATGTTGATGCACTTACTAAGTCCCCACAATTCGGTTTGTATTGGCTTGAGTTTGGTTGAAATCGAACAACCTCGCCGTACCAAAATCTGATATCTTAGGATCCATATCCGAGTCCAATAAAATGTTACCGGCTTTGACGTCTCGGTGGATGATACGAAGTCGAGAGTCTTCATGTAGGTAAAGCAGCCCTCGAGCGACACCCATTATTATCTTGTGACGCTTATCCCAAAAGAGATTTGCACGCTTGAGAGGATCTACATTTTGGCAAAAATCACATTCCATAAGATGTCCCTTATTCAATTCGTGAGGATCTAATTTCATGAATGAAACCCAAGAAACATACCGATTATGATCTGATCAAGGCTCGAATTGGGCAGAAATTCGTAAATGAGAAGTCGTTCGATTCCTTCTAGACAGAAACCTAAGAGCCTGACTAAGTTCCTATGTTGTAGCCTAGCTAGTAACATGACCTCGTTCTTGAATTCTACTTCACCTTGGCTGGAATTACTGGACAGTCGTTTCACTGCGATGTCGAGTCCGTTGGAGAGCCGGCCCTAAATTTTCATCAAAGTAGGTCCATGTGAGTATTGATTGGTACATTGAAGCATTTCAAAGAGAATCAGATTGATGTCATCTTTGACTATTGGTTGCTTGAATTTTGAATACAATAGAGTAGAGGATGTGCTTTGTTAATTATTACCATGTAAACAGCTCCAAAACCGCCTTGTCCAAGCTTCCTGGAATCAGAGAAGTTATCCGTTGCCGCTCTGATAATGCTGAAATCAAATTGCAGCGACTCAGCCGTGCTAAAATCAAATTGCAGCGACTCAGCCGTGCTAATTTCATCCACAACTTCACCTAGAAAGACAAAAACGCTGTCATTCAGAGATCATTACCTTTTCATAGTTTTCACAATGAAAGTTTCACAAACTATTAGTAAATGTAAATCCTAAACCTTTTAACCATTATAAAGTTTTTGGCCTAATTGTCGAAAGCGAGGCAGCTCTTGCTACTTTGCAGGTGCAAAAGCATAGTCATTAGTCAACTTAATTATTTTCATAATATTTTTTAACCTCATGAACAGTCGTCGTTCCAATGCAAAAGGATAAACACTCGCCTTCAACACTTTCTCTGGGCTGCTTCTTCTTCCTTTTCACGTTCAGGAGCAGGATGACAATGCTGATGACAAGTAGTGCAGAAATACTTGTGATGACCACAATAATCACAGTCCTCGTCGAATTGCTCTTTCCAACTGCAAGAGCAAAGGCACATTACGTCTATGATCATTGCTTGCTGCTTACTATGTGAAAGATACATCACGCGATTCTCTGATAACTCAGGGGAAAGTGTTTCGGTTTTCTGGATTTTGTCATCCTACCAATTTTCATTTAATAAGATTCGGAATATATCACATTTCCCTAAATTTTTAAGTCTTGGTGGATGCCTTTTTGACCTCAATTTCATTACTTTCATCAATTTCTTACAAAAATCAGGGTAAAGACCGTAAAATGGTTTACAGAAACAGAGTGGAGCAAGGAATATCCAATGCAAGTTTGCAGAATTTTTGCAGAGTTATTAGAAGCTCCCAATGTGCACATATAGGACCAATATATACATGCGGATCACGGCTATGGATCGTAACCCCAGCTCGATTTAGATCTCTGTCTCTCCCTTAGATGACATGACTGTGATAGTTGACTAGTATCAATGAACTGACTGTGATAGTTGACTCGTATCCATGTAGATGTATGAATGATTAAACATATATTCTTCTGCCAAAAATATGGATCAACCCGTACCTCTGCCAAAAAGCATTTAAAAATTACATGATCTACTGAGCATATATTAATAAGAAGAATCTTGTGGTTTAACAGAGCATGTAGATTAAGCTTATATGAAGAATTTGATTGGGTGAATCTCACGCGAAACCTGCTTATTTTTATAGAAAAGAAAAGACTGAAACGCCGTGTACGTAACTCCCGAACAAGAGCCAACTTACCTGGTGGTGGAGGCATTGCATCTCCATCCTGCGATGGTCGTGGCGGAGGCGGCGGAAGTGGCCCACTGACTGGATCGAAGAACCGATTATTGCCGTACAGGATCAGGCAACTTGGCACCATGTACCGTCCTCCTGAGTACCTGAGACAGCAGTACCTGATCTCCTGGGCTACTAGAGCCAAGCATTCGCTGCATTGCTGCTCCGTCAAGTCTGGTGTGCACTGCACCAACGCATAGACCATGTCAGGCCCCGCTGATTCGTTCCCTGATGCGTACTTTCTCAATGAGCCACCACGTGCCGCCTCAGCCGACAGACCGTTCAGGAGCTTCATCCTTGCTGCGTCGTATGTGTCTGCGCTCGAGACATTGACATCGTCACCGGTGCCTGCTACGTAGTCGGGCTGTAGCACGACTACACCAAAGAACGAGGCGTCCGAGTACCGAATGATGCAGTTCCCGCTGTAGAGGAGTGCCTCCTTTTGTAGGGGGCAGAGGCGGCGCATGTCGGAGGCCAAGACATCGAGGCAGGCGCGGCAGGTTTTGGTGTTTAAGTCACTGCGGCAGAGGCCAAAGAGATAGAGGGTTTGGAAGGCGCCGGAGATGGCAGCAGAGGCATTGAAGAAGCCGTAGGAGAGGGACGAGGAGTTGGTGGTGGAGATGGAGGAGACGAGGGTGGTGAGGGTGGTTTGGTAGGTGCTGTTGGCAGTGAAGTTGCCGGTCGAACCACAGTAGGTCGCCGGGAATTGGGCGTTTATGGTGGAAGCAAACACGAGAAGAAGCAAGAGGAGGAGGTTTGGAGAATCCATTTTCCTTGGGTGTCTCGGGTCTCTCTTTGATGTGGGGTGTGTGTTTATTTATTTTTGGCTGGGTTATTGAAGAAGCCGTAGGAGAGGGACGAGGAGTTGGTGGTGGAGATGGAGGAGACGAGGAAAAATCTACTAACTAGGATGAAAAACATCATATTCCTTGCTCCACTCTGTTTCTGTAAACCATTTTACCGTCTTGACCCTGATTTTCATAAGAAATCGATGAAAGTAATGAAATTGAGGTCAAAAATGCATCTGCAAAAACTTAAAAATTTAGAGAATAATGTGATATATTCCGAATCTTATTAGATGAAAATTGGTAGGATGACAAAATCCAGAAATCCGAAACACTTTCCCCTGAGTTATCGCGTGATGCATCTTTTGCATAGTAAGCAGAAAGAGTTTGATCATAAACGTAACGTGCCTTTGCTCTTGCAGTTGGAAAGAGCAATTCGACGAGGACTGTGACCATTGTGGTCATCAAAAGTATTTCTGCACTACTTGTCATCAGCATTGTCATCCTGCTCCTGAATGTGAAAAGGAAGAAGAAGCAGCCTAGAGAAAGTGTTGAAGGCGAGTGTTTATCCTTTTGCATTGGAACGACGACTGTTCATGAGGTTAAAAAATATTATGAAAATAATTAAGTTGACTAATGACTATGCTTTTGCACCTGCAAAGTAGCAAGAGCTGCCTCGCTTTCGACAATTAGGCCAAAAACTTTATAAAGGTTAAAAGGTTTAGGATTTACATTTACTAATAGTTTGTGAAACTTTCATTATGAAAACTACGAGAAGATAATGATCTCTGAATGACAGCATTTTTGTCTTTCTAGGTGAAGTTGTGGATGAAATTAGCACGGCTGAGTCGCTGCATTTGATTTCAGCATTATCAGAGCGGCAACGGATAACTTCTCTGATTCCAGGAAGCTTGGACAAGGCGGTTTTGGAGTTGTCTACATGGTAATAATTAACAAAGCACGTCCTCTACTCTATTGTATACAAAATTCAAGCAACAAATAGTCAGAGATGATATCAATCTGATACTCCTAAAAATGCTTCAATGTACCAATGGACAAAAAATGAGTTTGTGCTGATACTCCTAAAAATGCTTCAACTCACAAAGATCTAATTTGGTGAAATTTCAGGGTCAGCTCTCCAATGGACAAAAAATCGCTGTGAAACGGCTATCGCAGAATTCTAACCAAGGGGAAGTTGAGTTCAAGAACGAGTTCATGTTACTACCCAAGCTACAACATAGGAACTTGGTCAGGCTCCTAGGTTTCTGTCTGGAAGGAGTTGAACAGCTTCTCATTTATGAGTTTGTGCCCAATTCAAGCCTTGATCTGTTCATATTTGGTATGTTTCTTAGTTTGTCATTCATGAAAACATATCCTCACAAAATGATTAATAGACGTCTTATAGAATGCGATTCCACCAAAATGCGTAGATCCCTTGAAGCGTATGAATCTCAACTGGGATACGCGTCACAAGATAATAATGGGCGTTGCCTGAGGGATGCTTTATCTACATGAAGACTCTCGACTTCGGATCATTCATCGTGATCTAAAAGCAAGCAATATCTTGTTGGACAATGAAATGAACCCGAAGATTTCAGATTTTGGCATGGCAAGGATTTTCCGAGTCAATCAATCACGGGCAAACACCAGTAAAGTTGCGGGGACTCCGTAAGTACTGTTATGCCTTGTTCTCAACTTTTTTATGCTTATATATGCTTATATTGCTGACATGTCACGGCCTGCAGTGGTTATATGGTACCTGAGTACGCAACACGTGGTCAATTCTCCGTGAAGTCCGATGTCTATAGTTTCGGTATCCTACTTCTCGAGCTCGTTATCGGCAAGAGGAATAGTGATATCTATGAACAAGAGGGGGGGCGAAGATATTGCTATCTATGTAAGTTACATAAATCGACTCTATAACTCAAATGAAAATTGGTAAACTAAGCAAATTTGACATTGAGAAATCCTTTTCAATGTATTGTTTCCAGGCCTCGAAAAATTGGAGTGGCGGTACGCCGTTGGCAGTGTTGGATCCTGCCATCGGAGAGATGTATTCAGAGGACGAAGTTCGTAGATGCCTCAACATTGGTTTGGCGTTCGCTCAGAAAGATCCAAATCTTAGACCCACGATGGCGGACATAGTCCGTGAGTTGAGCCGTCTCGTTACTCTTGAACTGCCCCCACAACCAGTCTTCTTCCTCAGCGAGACAGAGATGGCGGTCGCCGAAGTTTAGGCCCAGTGGATCCTTGGCATTCCGCTGAGATCACTGATGGACAATAATCAAACACCTATTTCCTCTACAAATAAAAGTACAAAGTGTCTTGACTTTAACAAAAAAAAAAAAAAAGTACAAAGTGTCTTTACTTCGAGGCTAATATGTTTTGATTCACTAGACATGGAAAGGCTGTTTATATTAATAATATTTGTACGCGAGTTATCGTAGTGAGGATTATAAGTTCTTCTTGTCTGCCTTTTTTTTTCATTGTATACGATGAGATATATCCGTTCTTACGTAATCCGCACCGTTTTATTTCTGTCTCATGTATTAGAAATCGAGGTCATGAACTGCACCTCCAGAAATCCAGGCTTGAAAATGGCTCAGCGATTGACCGAAGTTTTGTTAGATTTTGATGGGAAAGGCATGGATCCTTCCATTCATATTTCCTCGTATGTCTACCAAAGCATATAGCTCTTTTTCGGATTATCTACCAACCTAACCTTGTCATCTTGTCTGTACAAAAGATGGGCATTGAGTTATCTTATTTTTCCATTTCTCATACTCTCCTCCTTCCATTCAATCTCCTTCAGACAGACAGTTCGAGACCTCTCATTTTGCTTAGAAGCTTCTTATTTTTTCTCATTGATCTTTCAATGACAGGGTAACATATTGCGTCGCTGCTATTCGCCGTTGTTCATCGCGGTTTGTTGCGGTTTACTGCTGTTCGCTGCTGCATTGTTGCTGTTCATCGTTGTTGGCTGCTGTTCGTCGCTGCTTTGCTGCTGTTGGCTGCTGTTCGTTGCTACTGTCTGCTGCTGCTTGCTGCTGCTTGCTACTGCTCGCTGCTGCATTGTTGTTGTTCGTCACTATTTGTTGCGGTTTATTTATGTTATAATGTGCACAATAAGATTATGCTATAAAATTTCATTAAATTGGCAATCACATAATAATCACAATTAAGTAAAGAAAACTAATGCGAGTCATAGCGGTTATATGTCATTAATCAACATAGTCCCTTCTATGTACTACAACTATAGCACTTTACTTAACATGATCCATAAATGAGAAGTACAAGAATAGTCCAACCATAATGTTTCTTAGAAACTATCCTGTTTAATATTCATCTATTTCCATAATGTATACTAAATAGAAAACAGGAAATATCATAAACATGTAAGTGAGCTCAAAGTGTCAAATACATAAACTTAATACAATCATAATACAAACATTAATGACGTCCAATAATGCCCATCCTTTTAACATGCTCATTAAATGTTTTGGGCGGCAATCCTTTTGTTAAGGGATTCGCTATCATAAGATTGGTGCTAATGTGCTCAATTGACACTCTTGTTTCTGAACTTCTTCTTTGACAAAAGGACAAATATTTGATCTCCATATGCTTAGCACCCTTAGAATACTTGTCGCTTTTAGAGAATAAAAACTGCTGCAGAAGTTATCACAATAGATTTTCAGCGGCTTGGCAATACCGTCGACGATCACAAGCCCTGAAATAAAATTCCGCAGCCATAATCCATGAATTGTGGCCTCAAAAGCATGCCACAAATTCAGCTTCCATAGTGGATGCAGCAATAATTGATCTGCTTCGCACTCTTCCATGAAATTGCCCTCCAACGGAAGAAACAAGTAACCAAATGTTGATTTTCTTGTATCGACACATCCGGCTAAGTCTGAATCGAATATCCAATCACCTGAGATGATCGGATCTTTTATAAATGAGCATATGATTCTTCGTTCCTTGCAAGTATCTAAGAACTTTCTTTGCAGCTTTCCAATGATCCATTCCGGGATTACTTTGATACCTACCCAGATTCCGACAAAGAAACCGATGTCCTGTCCGGTGCAAGTTTGGCATACATTAAGCTTCCTACAATAGATGCATAAGGAATATTATTCATTTTTCCTCGTTCCAATTCACTTTTCTGGACATTGCATAAGGCTAAATTTATCACCTTTTCTGAATTGGAACTATTCCTCGCTGAACATTTACTCATATTAAATTTCTAAAATTTTCTCAATGTAGGCTTTCCGAGACAATCCTAATAATCCTTGTGATCTATCACGGAATATTTCTATTCCTATCACATATGTTGCCTCTCCCATATCCTTCATTTCAAAATTCTTAGAGAGAGAATTTCTTGGTTTCATGTAACAAACCAAGATCATTAGCAGCAAGCAAAAATATCATCAACATACAGAACTAGAAAAATAAACTTGCTCCCACTAATCTTTCATATATATACACCGATCAACTAAGTGTTTCCTTTAAATCCAATGAAGTTATGGTATCGTTAAACTTAAGATACCATTGTCGGGAAGCTTGTTTAAGTCCATATATTGACTTCTTTTAATTTACATACCATGTGTTCCTTTCCTTTAACTGAAAAGCCTTCGGGTTGGTCCATATAAACCCCTTCCTCTAAATTCCCATTAAGAAAGGCGGTTTTTACATCCATTTGGTAACTCCAAGTCATAATAAGCCACCAAAGCCATAATGATTCTAAGTGAGTCCTTCTTAGAGACTGGTGAAAATGTCTCTTTATAATCAATGCCTTCTTTTCTGAGTAAAACCATTTGCAACAAGTCTGGCTTTATGTCGCTCAATATTGCCTTTTGAGTCGCGCTTGGTCTTAAAGACCCATTTACACCCGACCTTCTTACATCCTTTAGGCAATTCAACTATATCCCAAACTTGATTTTGATACATGGATTTTAACTCTTCTTCCATGGCATTAAACCATTCATTAGAATCTTCAAATTCCATGGCTTGGGAAAATGAATCTGGATCATTTCCAATTCCTAAGTCAATTTATGACTCTTGTAGATAAACCATATAGTCATCAGAAATAGCCGACCTCTTTTCTTTTTCTTTGAGATCTCCTAATGCTATTTCTTGTGACTCGGCTATTGGAGGTTCATTATTGACATCTCCATTATTGAGTGTTTGTTGTTCTCGATTATTGTTAGATTGTACTACAATATCGAAACAACAACTTTAAAGCTTTAGGCATAGGAACTTCTACCCTTACTTCTTGAATGCAAGCATCACGTATTCTTTCACTCCCACCGATGTCACCATTCTCAATGAACCTAGCATTTCCAGATTCAACAATTCTTGTACTATGATTAGGACAATAAAATTTATACCCTTTGGATTTCTCTACATAACTAATGAAATAACCACTGGTCGTTCTTGAATCCAATTTCCTTTCATGTGGATTGTAAATTCTTACTTCTACTTGACAACCCCAAACATGCAGGTGTGTCGTAAACTAGGTTTCCTTCCGTCCACGATTCAAAGGAGTCTTTGGAACTGCCTTACTAGGAACCCTATTTAATAAGTACATAGAAGTCTTTAAAGCATACATCCACAAAGACAAGGGTAAAGATGAATGACTCATCATACTCTAACCATTTCCATTAAAGTACGGTTACGCCTTTCTTCGCTACATCATTTTGTTGTGGTGTACCGGCATTGTGTATTGAGCACAAATGCCATGTCTTTCAAGGAATTTAGCAAATGGACCTGGACATTGTCCCGATTCATCATATTTTCCATAATATTCACCACCTCTATCCGATCTTACTATTTTCACCTTTCTATCTAATTGCCTCTCAACCTCTTTAATATACGCTTCAAGTGCATTCATTGATTGAGACTTATCATGCAATAGATAAATGTAACCATAACGTGAAAAAATCATCAATAAATGTTATGAAATAGCTTTCCTTACCAAAAGATGTAACATCGAAAGGATCACATATGTCAGTATGTATAATCTCAAGAAGCTCTGTGTTTCTTGTGGCACCTTTCTTAGTGTGCTTTGTTTGTTTACCTTTAATACAATCAATACACACTCCAAGGTCAGTAAAAAATCCAAATTTGGAAGAATTTCATTCTTCACTAATCTTTGCATTCTTTCTTTGGATATATGACCCAACCGTTTATGCCACAAGTAAGCAGAATTTTCATTCACCAAACTTCGTTTAGTGCCAACATTATGATGCAAGGTCATTAATGTCTCAACAAAAGTATTATCAAGTCTAAATTTTTTAGAGACCATCACATAAAGTTCCAGTTCCAATAAGAGTATCACTCTTAAACAGACTGAACGATTCAGATCCAAACTTACAATAAAATCCCGCCACATCAAGTCTTGGCAAAGAAACTAAATTGCGAGAAAATGTAGGTACATAAAGGGTTCGAAACAAATCCAAATAATGCCCAAGTATTTAAGATCAAACGATAAGTGCCAATGCCTTCAACTCGGAGATTTGTCTCTGTTCCTCGTAATCACATAACTTTCATTTGGCTTTATAGTTTGGATCGTAAGAAATCCCTGCATCGTATTTGACACATGAGTGGTGGCACCAGAATCAATCCACCAAGTATTATAAGGAACTTCAAGAAAGTTTGATTCAAAACATACCAAAGCATAAGGCTTACCTTTCTTTCGAACCAAGCCTTACATTTCAGACAATCTTTCTTCAAGTGTCCAATTTTGTTGCAAAAATGACACTTAATAAGATTGCGTTCCTTCTTGTGGATTTGAGAAGCCTTTGAAGAGTCATTCAGACGTGTAGTCCTTTCTTCTTGCTCCTTCCACCTTTCCTCTTAAAATTCTTTCAAACTTCTTGATGACTTGAGAGATGAACAGAATGAGCCTTTTGATTCTTTATCATCGTTTCCTCTTGAACTAGCATATTGGCCAATTCTTTTACATTCCACTTGTCCTTTATAGTGTTGTAATTCATTTGAAATGGCCCATATTGCTCATGAGGTAAGGAATTAAGCATAAATTGTATTAAAAAGTACTCATCCACATTCATTCCCAAAGTCCTTAACTTTGCTGCTAAATTGGTCATCTCAAGTATATGCTCATGCATGGGTACGCGAACCATCATATTTCATGGTGGTCATGTGCTCATCAAAGGTACCCGAAAGTGACTTATCGCCAGCTTGAGAACGCTCTTCCACAAATTTCATAAATTCCTTAGCATTGTTACTCTTGGGAAGAGAAGTCTTTTAAGTTGTTTGCAACTGTCATTCGCATGAACATTAAGCTCAATCTGTTTGATCTTTCCCAAGCTTTATGGAAAGACTTTTCATCATTGCTACTTTCATCGGTAATAGCAGCTGGTTTCTCGGCTTGAAGTGCTAAATCAAGATCCAGGACACCTAAGTGAAATCGGACTTGTTCACTCCAATCAGGAAAATTTATCCCATTGAATAAGGGAACAAATGAGGCGTGCGAATGGAGTGAAACAGTACGTATACCGCAAATGTGCAAGAAAATACTCATACATTAATGCTTTGAGAATATCATATAATCATATTAAACTAAACTACACATGCACATCATAGTTCTCCTTTGGGCGATCCTATGATATACAAATATATATAAACCATAATGATGCTAATAACTTTTATTTGATAATTGTAAATATATCTTATTAAAATTTATTTGTTATCTTTGGATATACAAACAAATTTAACAAATCATATTAATTATCAACCATCATGTTTCATGAATTATAAGAAAATAATTAACCTTTGGGTTAATCCTAAGTTCTTATAATAAATGAACTTCAATATACCCATAACTCCAATAATGATATAAAAACATATCAATTTCATATATAGCATCACTTAATCATGGGTAATTGAATAAAATAATTTACAATATCAAAATTCAAAAGACTTCAAGGTTCGGCCACTTTGGTGACTAACAAACCATTCATAATATGAATTTTCAATATTGTAAAAATACAAATATTTACCAAATTTGCACACAAGGATAAAATGCAATTAAAGCATAAGGGCAAAATTGTAAAATCATAATTTCATAAGGGCAGAATCATAAATTTAATATCTATGGGAAAATGGTAAATAATCAGCAATTGCAGAATTGTAATTATTAGTTAAACAGGGGCATAACAATAAATAAATTGCGAGAAGGACAAAATTGGAATTTTAAAAATGGCATAGGGGCAAAAACGTAAATAAGGCCGCGCGGGGACGTCAGGCAAGTGCCTCGCACGCGCCAGCAATCGCGCAGAAGCCCCGCGCGTGATCCCACGCCCGCAGCGCTTGCGCACGCGTGAAGGGCGTGGCGCGTGGGTTCCACGCGCCCGCAATCCGCAAAGGCGCGCGTGGAGCCCACGCGCCTTCTTCCTCGCGCACGACGCGATTCTTCACCGTTTTTCGCCGCGCCGCGGTTCGCCGGGCCGTTTCTTCTCCAAAGAGCCCATCCCGCATAACAAATAAATAATGGGTTTTGAAGAACATGCCGGCACGATCACATGCGTCCAAGTTTCGGAGAAAATGACCAAAAAATTGGCCCCAAATCAAACGAAAAATTCTCGTAACACAAAACTTCCACCACCGCCGCTTCCGCCGCTTCGATTAGCCTCCGGCGAACACCGATATACCGGAAAACTCATGGCTAATGTTCCTCATGACATGCGACGGTGTGGGTCCGAAATCAAGCGGTGGGTTGCCAGATTTTACCCGGAACCGGCGAAGCTTCCTTGCCCTCAAAATTCGAATTCCTCCATTTTTGTCATTTTCCACTTGTGCACACACAGTAACTTTTCTTCACCATTTTAGTCCATGAAAAACGTTCCATCATTCGGATTTTCTTTGCAGAACCTTCCAAAACATTTCAACAACAACAAAATGCTACGAATGTGATCGTTCAACAAATCATCAAACATCAACTATAATATTTCTTTAAACGGAAAATCATGAGATCATAAACCAAACGCTCCGATACCAACTGTTAGGGACAATTCATATAAAACTTGATGCGGAAATTCATAACAAATCAATGATCTTTGATCTTCATGATTTTCACAAATAGATTCAGACAAACCTTTATCCATAGCGCTACGCTTGATGATGATCGTTGTAGAAAACCCAATGATCTCGAACTAAAAGGAGAAATCCGATTTCTCCCCTTAACCCACTAAACCTTAATGTATTCAATTGATGGAGGAGAGAATACGTTCTTTCTGTTATTGTTGTCCGTTCGTTGTGGGTGGAGAGAGGACCGGACTCTTTATACGTTCATTGAAAAGGTGCCTTCCATCAAAGCGATATACCTTTTCGTTTTATTAGAGTCGTACCTTCGTAACCAATAATTATTTATAGCATTTCAATAATTATTAAACCATATAATAAATCACATAATATGGGCCACAATAATTCTTACATATTTATGTTCGCTGCTGCTGCGTTACTACTTCTACTGCTTGCTGTTCGTTGCCACTGCCTGCTGCTGTCCGTTGTCATCTGCTACCGTTCGTCGCTGTTCGCTGCTGCTGTGTCCCCCCTGTTGCTCGCCGCATCCTCGTGCCTTCCCTTCACGTCAACTTCTTGGGGGCACAATCAGGGGGAGAGAGCATAACCCATTACGATTCACATGGCCACCCTCATCGTTTTTTCTGTCCATTTCTTATTTGACGATGCATGTGTATCTTGAGATTCGTGATTCGTCCCTTTGAGACACTAAGGATTACTATACGGAGATTGCCGTCATTACTACTCTTTTTATACGTACATTCATTCCATTCGATATTATAAGCCATGAAATACGATAATCCGTGAGCTGGAATGACCGTAATAACTGACATCTTCTTGCTTCTGTGGTTCTCAGTGACTTTATGAGAGATGAAAATGGGTTGAGGCAAATTACGAATGTGCGAAGCTATATTGGGTCACCAAGAAGCGGTTCATGAGTTGAGGCAAATTACGAATGTGTGAAGCTATATTGGGTCACCAAGAAGCAGCTCATCTCGACCCTCCGTGTTCTAACTGGTATGATTCTGGGATTGATAATACTACCCGGCGTAAGATATTATATTATTTGAGAAACCTTGGATGCTGTCGGAGTGCTATGATGTTATAGTGACTATTATTGAGCACCTTAAAGTGGAATTCTACCGTCTCACATATAATTAAGCTTGTCACAATCGTTCATCTTCATTGCTGCGATGAGACGTTGATCTTTGTCTAAGACCAACCAATTACGATTTCATATTTACATTAAGCAATTGGTACGAAGGTTCAGAGTATATATTACATAATTTTATCGTATAAACATGATTGGAGGAAAATAAGGACTATAACGAAAGGAAACTATAGAATATTGGAAGTTTATATTTTCCAACACGTAACTCTTGTGGCCCGGGTCAATTTGCCTTTGCGTGACCAGCTTGGGCCGTGTTCTTTTCCGGTTCTTACCTGAATTTTAGTCTACAAATCAAATGTGCATATAAATAAATATATGAAAATAAAAACATAAAAAAAAAAAAAAGAGTGAAAGGGGAAAAGGAAGGAAAGAAAGAAAAAAATAGGTCCGAGTAATCAATTCACACAACCCAATTCGAGCAAAAAAAAGGAAATATTCAGAAAATATTTTTAAAAATTGCAGAAATTATTCACGCTCGCATACGTCACGTCATATCATGTAAGATAATTGATGTCTACGTTAGTAATTTTCGACTAAAATTAGACAAAATGACCGAATTAGTAAATGATCCAAAAGTTTAGAATTAATTCATTCTGAACGTCGGAGGAATCGTAGCACATGGACCAATCTATAATCTCTCAAGATAAGCTTGGTAATACAACGCGCGTCCACTAGCAAATGCGTCAGCATGCAAAGGAGCCACGTGTCCTTTACCATGCATTTTCATGCAAGACGAATCTGTCTATTTGACCAAAGCCCTTTCTTACGCTTGTACCAGCGCTTGGCTGTTAACCTTTCGGTGCCGGTTCCGTGATACTCGGACCAAACTAAAACATTTTGGGTATGCATTTGCCGCAACCCGAACTGAGACCTCAACTGCATCTGACCCGAATCTTGAGCTGTCAAAACGGATCACGGATCCATATTTTAAGTCAAATTTATTATAGTGATTAATAAATGAGTCAACTCAATAGTGAAAATATGGGTTAAAAATAGGTTGTAAAAAGAAAAAAAGGTTGAAACAAATTTATCTAAGTGGATGTGAGATAGACCACGTTCAACCCTCATAATAAATAGGTCTTAGGCTAAATGGGCTACCTAACAAGTTTTAAGTTAATTACAAATAGGTCCTTTTTTTTTTTTAATGTTATTTACTTTTCTTTATTTCTCTTTTTTATTTTTATTTTTTGTCTTTCCGTTTTTGTTTTTGTTTTTTCTTCCCATCGGTGGCTGGCCACATGTGAGGGACAAGCATGCCGGAGGTCGGTGATGCTCGAGGTCATTGACCTGGGGCAAGCTTGAGCTCACCAATTTGGCGAGATCGAAGCCTCACGGACCTCGGCATGGCTCCAACCTTAGACTCGAGCTTGCCTCGCCTTTTGTCAAGGCTTGAGCTTTGTTCTAGCTAGTTGCCAACCACCATTGTGGCCAACGACCGGGCATAGAAGAAGAAAAAAATAATAATTTAAAAATAGATTTTTAAATAAAGTAAAGTAAAATAAAAGAGTGGAGTCACCTTCAATCTCTTTGATTTTTTTTTTTGATTTTCTTTTGATTTTACAATTTTCATTAAATTAACTTACATCTTCATATTTTGTTATGTTACCTTTTTAATTCGATATAAATTTTTATCCAAATAACATATTAACATGAAGAGTTTATGGGTTAAATGAATTGGTATTTATTTTCATAATTAGGGTTAAGTATGGATGCGTTTTACTAATATGAGTTTGGTTAGGTATGGGTTGGGTCAAGATCAAGTCGAGTATGGATTGTTGAAATTATATTACATGAAATTGGGTTAATATGCGTCGGACTAGTTTCAACCCTACCTAATTCACCCATTTGTCACCCCCTATCCTAACCTAAAACAAGGTTCGGTTCGGTTTAGGTTTTCAGTTTTCCTTCATTTTTGAAAATTTCAACGACAAATTTCATCCCTTTGAAGTGTAGCTTCGATGCTTCCCAACGATGATATCGGTGCTTCCATCGACCTTGGGCCTGAAACCGCCATTAATAAATAAGAGAGTCAAAACCAAGCAATGTACCCTATCCAAAACACGAACCGACCCGACCTGACTCGACCCGATCCGAAATTTCCGGCTCTTTTCTCCTCACTCCTATCCCCGGCTCCCACTCCTCAGCCCTCCTCGTCCAACCTCTTCCCGTCCGCGCCTCACCTCCCCACCGACTCGCCTCTAGCTTCGGCCACCTCCCCATGGGCTCCGAGTCTCCAACCACGGCCGATCTCGCTCCCGTCCCCTCTCCCCAACCCCTTAGGCCCCTGTCATATCTCTCTCTCTCTCTCTCTCTCTCTCTCTCTCTCTCTCTCTCTCTCTCTCTCTCTCTGTACTTGATTTGCTGCATCGCCACCAAGCTCGGCGGGTCCTCCATTCCCACTGGGCCCCGGCCTCGCCTTCCGTCCTCAATGACCATGGAGGAGCCGCCTCCAGATCTGCTGGATATCTGGTTTTCGAGCTTCGAGATCTGGACGTGAAGCCTCCACAGGGGTGCTGCTGTGCTGCCGAGAATCATATGCTGTAGGTGGCCGAGAGAGAGGAGGCTCAGTTGTTGGCGGCGGCGACGGCAGCTAAAGTAGAGTGGGGGAGCTTGACAGTGAGAGACGGTGGCTAGAGTTGATTGGACGAAATTCTAGTTCTGCTATTGTTATTAGGGTTTGAACATTTTGGAAACAAGGAGGAAGAGGGGGGCCACACAGGCTCGCATTCCTTATCAGGAAAACGTGGTTGTGCGTCTCTTTCCTGATTTATCTAAAATGAAGTGGCAACTTTTGATAGAGTTCGCCTTTCTCCATTTTACATGGTTGATCTCTTCGCCACTGCCTCCGCCTGCGTCCCGGCCCCCACCTCCGCTGCCGCCGCCCCTCCTGCCACCTCTGCCGCCCTCCGTCATCGCTGCAGTCATTGTCATGGTCTTTATCATCAAAGACCAATTACTAAGTGTTCTTGAGCAGCTTTAGAGGTTGGAACGATGAAATTAATTTTCAATGGAGTTCTGTGATGATGTTTTCATGTCTCAAACCCTCTTCGACAGCCTCCTTTTTTCCTTCCCAAGCCTCCTGTACAACAGAACAGTCCCCATTAACAGAGCCAAAACGCCGCAGATCAAGCATTGACCATATATTGTCTCCATTTTCAGAGATTGATCACGAGTCGACGGCTCTCATCGGCAAATAAAAAAACCGCTTGCTCTGCTCGAAAACCTCATCCGTGAACTCATGGCTAATTCTGCGGTTTATCACTTAGAAGAACCTGCAATCCAAGCACGCAAGAACAATATTGTACTCGGAATAAATGGCGAAAGCACAATCGTTATTGTGCCTCACGCAGAAATTCCAACCCAAAGCAAAAAAAGTGAGGAAGAAGAATAAGAAGAAGAAGGAGCGATTGAGGAGGACCTTTGGCAACTCGTATAATTATTCATAATTACATAGAAAATTAAGGATTAATTTTTAAACCTTAGTAAAAAAAATCATTAATTTGCATAAGTATAAGGAGCATTTGCATTACTAGCATTAAAATTTATTTTAAAAATTAATTATGAAAATTTTAAAATTTATTATTAATTAAAAAAGGTGGACGAACCCATCCTCCTTTTCCTGGCCCGGCCCTCTCCTTTTCTCTCGTCCTCCATTCCTCTTTGTCTTGGACGCTAGCTGAAGAAAAGACGACGCTAGCAAAGGACGGAGGCACAGGAGACAAGGCAAAGCAGAGGCGGTCGAGCCAGCGAGAGTGTCTGGTCGGGGGCCACGCCGGCAGCGGCAGCTGCCATGCGTGCCGGTGGCTTTAAAAGGAGAGGGAGGGTGAGACGGAGAGTGAACGAGTGGCCTTTGGCGACGGACACGCTTGAGCCTCCACCGACGACTCACGAAATTTGCCCTTGTTCCGCGCCAAGCCTCCGGCATTTGTCGGTCGTTTGATATGTGGGTGGACTTCCATTGCTGCCATCCGCGGAGTGGCGTGCTATTTCTTTTGCGTGTGGTGTGTCTTCGTGGTGGACGGTGATGAAATAGGGGCTGGGACGTGGCCAACGGAACTAGCCTAATGGACGAGGCCGGCAGGCGGACCGACGACGGAGTGAAGGCCGGAGACAAGCCGGCTCATGGCCTCTTATCTCTGGTCGCACGAAAAATACGATTTGGTTTTTTCAGGTTATTTTAATAGCTCGGAGTGAGTACGGTGAGCGGCCAAGACGAGTAGTGAGCTTTGTGGGCTTAGGAATTGAAGTGGGCTTGAGGATGAGTTCAATTGCGCCCCTTAGCCTAGACCCTAAGTCTTAAGTTCAGCCCATGTTCTGACCGGGCCCTATTTTCGGATTAAAAATTAATTCATTTAGAAAATATTTTAAAAATTAAAAAATTTAAGAATTAAAAAAATATGAAAAATAGGAAAAAAGATTTAAAAGTAGTTTTTTTAGTACTTTTATCTTAAATGTGTGAAAATCCTTAATAAAAAAAATTGTGCTCAAATTTAAACAAGTTGTTAATGTTTTATAATAGGTTTTGAATAGTCTTAGAGGCAACCGTTTCAACATATTGATTGCTGCTTCCTTTAGCATGGTCAAGGATAAAACTTATGTTCGATAATCATAAGAGTTGCCTAAACATTTTAGTTGATAATTAAATTGTCGCGACCAAAATTTCGGTGTAAACCACATAGAATTTGGCTAATGAATTGTTAAGCCCCTGGACTTAACTCGAGCTCTCCCAAGCACATACCAATTGCAACTTAAGTTCAATTTTTTAACATGTAATTGATTTTCAATTAGAGTCACCACTAATCTATTTTTGGTGGGTCGATTAGAAACCAAGAAAATAATTGAGAATTATCTTACTCATACGAACTGTGGACTATGAAAGACGGAGACTTGGATACACTAGATTTCTCTAATGCCCTTCGGTACCATTCTTTTATTTTCAAAAATGTTTTTGTAGGCAGCTTAAATTGATTTTAAATTTATTTCCCTAACAGAGGGTGAGCAAACCACCAATATAACATCCAATAAAACAATTAATAAATTGTAAAAAACTTACCTCAAAGCAACGAAAGCATCTGCAATATTAAATTAATATCCATATCAACAACCTTAGATATGATTTCTAATTAACACGCAATTTCTTTCTTTGTTTTCACTTGATTAATGAAAATCATGCGGTATGCAATGCATGCTACTAATCTAACATGAAATAATATGACATGGTAATATGGCTTAAACTACATGACATAAATAAAATGCAAACTGTCCTAAAGAATGAAATTGATTTATTCTAAGATAATTTTTGGTATTTTCCATGAAATTTCGAAATTAGAAAAATTTGAAAATTATCTAGCTAAATTAAGATTCTATCCAACTTATATTAAGGATTAGGTCAAGTTAAACCCTAATTTAAACCAAGATATTATCTTAACTTAGCAATCTCTAACCTAAGATGCAGTCTATCTAAATCAATCTAAACTTAAAATTATCTTAATGTGCAATGACATACAAAGGATGCCCTAATCTACATGACATATGCATGATGATTTTTTAATTAAAATTGAAATTAAAAATTGCTAAAAAAATAAAAATCAAATTAAAGTGAAATATTATCTATTTTAAGTTAGGAAATAGACTTATCTCGAATCCTATCTTTAACTTAGAAATTTATCTCAACATGCAATTTGATTCGTAGAAATTATCTAACCTAGATACTATCTAAACATGCATTTAAAGAAGAATTTAACTATTCCATCATGTAATTCTATCTAGGAAATCAATGCTAATCTAGATGATATGCAAATGCAATTTTTTTTTGTATTTTTGAATAAATAAGGCAACTAAAAGATAAACACCAAATCATTCATGGTCATCAAAGATATTATCCATTGTTCGAGTTTGGAAACGATATCTAATCAA